>NC_142678.1:5757169-5917169 GCF_964200805.1 Pocillopora damicornis
TTGAACAAATCAACTCTTTAAAGGCTGTGACACGAATGACGCACGTGTGAGCAAAAATCACTTAATTATCCAATTGATGCCGGATGCTTTCCGAAAAGTATATATGTCGGCGACATAATCTTTAGGCTAAGGGAAACAAACAGCGTATTATTACTTTGACGATGCTTACTAAATATTTCTTTCTACTTTTCTATCCATCATGGTCTAGTCAATCTACACATAGTTTATTTTCTTCCTCTTTACATTTATTTAGTAAATATCATTTTATTTCAGACTTTGTTATCAAGAATGGCACAGGAAGGGACCCCAGAGAAAATTTCTGATGCCTCGGCAACTGAAGTTAGCCAGATTATATTTGGTGCAAAAAACTTGGAGTATCAGATCGAACAATTTGTCAGTTCCGGTGGCCAGACAGTTAATATCCTCCTGAGTGGTAAGACAGGAGTTGGCAAGTCTTATTTGACAAATGCGCTCATTGGAGAAAACGTAGCAGCAGAAGGATATGACATCGACCCACAAACTAATGACGTAAGCTACTTTGATATTGACAGTTACTTAACCTTTTAGACTATTATGAGGTGCTTTCATTAACGGGTTACTGTGCATTACTTGTATATAGAAAATGGATAATATCTCGCGTCCTTTCGAGCAGCATGTCTAAACTCTATTTGTTCTCATTTTCTTCCGAAAATACCCATCTTTGATACTTGAAATCAAGAAAGAATTATCGAATGCCTCTACAGGTGTTAGGTTTAAAGTTACTCGAAAGGTAAGAAACAACTTCTTTCCAATGTCTCTTAGACAGAAAGGTATTTCCTATGAATAAGACTTTTTCAAGCATTTTTTTCCCGCAACTGAGGTAACTTACCAAGACATATCATAACGAAATAACTGTTAGAGTTAAATGTTGTATTAATTTCCAGTTTTATGTCCTCCAGGTAACTGCTTACGAGGTTGTCAAAAACGGCGCAACTATCACAGTGTTTGACACTCCAGGACTCGCAGACGCAACCGGCAATGATGAAGAATATCTGCGGAAAATCAAGGAGAAAGTAACCCACTTCGACTTGTTTCTATTCTGCACTGAGATGACCAGTAAGCGATTCCGCACCGACGACTTGGAAACGATAAAGAAGCTTACAGAAGCCTTGGGGGAGAAACTTTGGGATCATGCTCTGGTGGTTTTAACCTTTGCCAACGAAGTCTCACTATCTCCAACCAAGACGACGGATGACGTACCTGAAGTAACCGTTTTCAATGACCGCTACTTAGCTTTCAAGAAAGCAATAAAGAAACATTTGGTTGCAATCGGAGTACCTGAGATAACAGTGACTAATGTGCCATTTACGCCAGCCGGAGAGTTGGATGATCCAAGACTTCCAGATAGAGAAGACTGGTTGACAGCATTTTGGATCGCGGCTTTCAAACGTATCAACAGGAACGCAAAAGCTGCTTTCCTAATGGCAAATGTCGATCGTATTTTATTTTCCTCCACCCTTGGTGAGGGAAACGAAAGCAAAGTAAGGAAAGATGCCAACGTTGTCAATCTTGGCCAGTCCAGTAATTTATCCATCGAAGAAAGTAATGCAATTAAAGAAATCAGAGCAAAATTGAAAGAGCTAAACTTTGACGAAGAGTTGAGCCGCTGTTTGGAGAAAACTGGGACGTCAGATGAACCAGAAGAGGAGTACGCCACATCACCTGGCCAAGTTGCAAAGGTGTCAGGCCCCTCTATAAATGTGGACGAAACGTACTCTGAAGACCTTATTAAGGAGATGTTGGGCAACGTAACAGGGAACTTCATCGGTGAGCTGACTGGTGCTAAGTTTGGTAGAAAGTACCAAACATTCTTCGGCTGGTTTATGAAGTATTTTAAGAAGTTTTTCCCAACTTCTCGACCCACTTTGGCTTTAAAGGATAGACCAGAAGGTATTAAGGAATAATCAGATGGGACCAACAGCGTGAAAAAGAGAGAAACTGTGTGCCTTTAAAATATCAACCAGTTAGACTATCGACATATAATCAGTTAATGAGAATGAACTCTGTATACTTAAAAGGTTCATGTCACGTTTCTGAAATTAAATCAGTGTGCTGTAGTAAAAAGGTTCAGATAGATTGCATGTTATATGTAGGCTCGTTAGAGGTCCAAGGTTTTTTTTTTTACAAGATAAGACGAGTTTGAAGCATCTACAGATAAAGTTGTTGAGTACAATGAAGCTATTTGATACAGAGGACCGATTGATTAAACTTTGGAAAATGTCATTTATGATTTGTCTAGATAGATAGATAGATAGATAGATAATCTTTATTTATCCATGGACAATTCATCGGCCATAAAAACATTCAAATATATAAACATGCATTAAATGGATAAGATACTATAAAAACTATACTTAAAGCACAAACCTAACTAAAGGTGCTTTCCACGAATGCTGCGCCTGAACGTCTTCCCTAATTAAACGCTTAAATAACCGGAGGGATTTTGCTTGTCTCATGTCACGAGGAAGTCTGTTCCAAAGAGTGGTGCCACTATAACGAAAGCTACTTTTGTAATAGTTTGTGCGCGGCAAAGGAACATTAAGCTTATTCTCAGGGTCCCATAGGTTATAAGCAGTTTCTCGCCTTTCAAATTTAGAACATAAATAATCTGGAGCTAAACCATGCAGAGACTTATAGACCATTGTGGCTCTTTGTATTTGCTGCTGGGAAGCTAGGTTTTTCCATCTCAAGAGCTTAAGCAAGTAACCAGCATCGGCGTCATAATTTGAATAAGTCAAAACACGGGCTGCTCCGTTTTGTAGTTTCTGTACTTTGTTCTGCAAAGTTGTCACGCAGTCTCCCCAAACAATATTACAATAGTCAAAATGTGGCTGAATCAGAGCTTGATATATTAGCAGCAAAGTCGCTTGAGAGACAAGGTGCCTTATTCGTTTTATAGCCCCAATGCCAGAAGCGACTTTCTTTGTTATTTTATCGATGTGACTGCTCCAATAGAGCTTTTTATCGATGGTCACTCCAAATGATTTTGCGGTGGTGACCTGGCTAACTTGATTGTCATAAATTGTGATCGTCGGAGAAACTGCGAGAGTACTTAATCTCTGCCTTGAACCGATGAGCATAAAAAAGTATACTCCTCCCCCAGCGTCTGTAGTTCTGTAATGTCGAACTAAGTCGTAGCCTAAGATGTTAACCTCGTTGTCGCTAATAGTTTCATTCAACTTGGTTTCATAAATCGATAAGGTATCTATTGCGTAATATGCTACAAAAATTCTAAGTTCATCGATGTGAGTAGTTAATTTACTAATGTTCAAGGAGGCTAATTTAAAACCGTGTTGAGATGGCAATAGTGAGGCAGCCTCTTTACTGCCTTGATTTAATATACGAGATTCCTCAGTATTGCTTTTTGTGCGTCGGGCAGTGATGACAGGTGGGCAGCGTGTTGTTTCAATCTAAGCATGTTTGAAAGTTCTTAAAAAATATTTTGATTACCTTTAAAATTGAGATATAGACCGCCCCTGTTTAGTTCCGTTTCTGTGATATTTTGATGCTACCGGTTGAATTTCCATCGGTTCTGCCGGCAGTATAGCTCTTCAGATGTTTTTTCGTTGTTTTTACCGCCCCGTTGAGTTGGTTTCATCCGGAAACAAGCTCAGAAAGTGCAACTGTTGCTTCAGATGAGTTCACAATTTGTCTGGCGAGATCTACAATCGAGTCAGCAACGTGTCGCGGCTCTCTTTGTTCAAGGTCATTGGCGCCGACATGAAGGCTGACTTGGTCTTGTGAAAACTCCAGATTGGGTTTAAGGTAGTCTTTCATAGCTTTTGTAGTTGGACCAGAGAACGGTTGTACAACAACTCAATGGCCAACGGCTTCTCCTAACTTTGTACCTTGGATATTTTTTATCATAGGGTGTCCAATTAACAGAGTTGTGCTACCTTTCTCTGGCACAGAATCTTCCGAGTTGTTGGAGTTGGACTGTGCCTCATCGTTTCCCTGTTTCTGTGTTTTACTCTTCTTGTTTTTCTTTCTCTTGCTAACAATCTGCCATTCTTTCTGATCAGTACGCTCATTAGGCCGGGTGTTATCACAAGACGTTACTCCTCCATGTCACATAACAAATATTCTACAAAGGTAGAAGTCTTTTAGCCTTAAATTTGTGTTATTAGTAAAATCATCAAAAGAAAAGGGTTATAGAGTTCTTGTTTCCGTGCCTGAATTTTACCGGAAAATATGGACAAAAGTATTTACCGGGCGTTTGTGAACTTTGATAGGAGAAAGCCTTGTCCGAGTCCTTCGTTGTTTAATTACCTCATTATGCAGTACTGAAGAGCAAACAAAGCCCGCCTGAATCTATATATCCTCTGTGCCTACTTGCACCTGTTTCCTACCAAGCTTCTATGAAACCGGCCATTATTGATCGTCAGGGGAGATGGGGGGACGGGAGGGTTTTGGTTGTGTCATAATAAAATTTACCTGATTCCTCACCCCCCAAAGGTTCTGTAGGGTTCTAATGAAACCCCTTGCATTGACAGGCGATTGTCTATAGTCCCCCCCTTTATAGTTTTCAAGGAGAGAATAATACCTCCTCCACTCCCTCTGAAAACTTTGTGTTCCCCTTAAATCCTCCCATCTTCCCCCCCCCCCCCCTCTTATTCCAACCAGAAGGAAACTGTACCTTTCATCTTCTTATACCACCTGACCTTTTAAGGCATAGTTTTAGCTGCCTAACTCTCTCCACTATAACACCTCTTAATAAAATTCCATGGTTCGTCCCTAGCCACCCAACCTGGAATTATAAATTGTTTTTACTCTCTCCGGGACCTTTGCATTTCTCAGATTACTTTATGAATCACACGATACAAAAAGGTCTGTGTTGACACGGCAAAGTTAAGTCACACTTCGCTCTTTATCGTGAACATTGATTGCCTCCCGGGTAAATAACAAAAATCGCTCCTTTTGGTGGAAACGTTTGACTAGTTCAACGCTGCAAACTGTTGCACAAGCGGAATGCTTGATGTAGCTATTTTGAAAAAGGCAGCATCACTTCAATTCAATGCTTATCCATTTTCCCTCAGCTATAATATATTATTTTGACTTGTAAGTTGTCACGGTACGGAAGGGTCAACCTTTGCCGGAAATGTCTCTCAAAGAATTTCGCGCGACTGTCTGATCGCTACTTGATCAACGTTCAATTATGTTCAATAGGACTGATTCTCACGGAAAGAGGAACAACACAAAAAGCTCATTATTAACGTAGAGACAATCAAGAAAAACTTATATAAGAGATAACCGCGGGCATGTTTCCTTTCGTTTTAACAAAGTTTCGTTTTACACAATGAACGATTATGTTTTAGGCCTTATGTAAATCTTCGTAACGTGACCTGTTTTGTAAACACATTATTCAGCCCATTTCAGAAAGTTGCTTTCTTAGTTAAGAAAGACTGGCCTGAATCATGCAGATCTTCAGGCTCATATCTTTTGGGTAGAAATAGAAGGGAGGAATATGCTTCGGACTTCAGTCACGCTCCAATCTATGAAGTTTTCTATGGTTTTTTAGCGTCCACTGTAGAATTTTCCCGTCTGGCTTCCGAGTCTGAAACTTTCCTTTCCTTTCCTTATCCTGAATTATTACAGTCAGTGTTTTTTAAAAGAATCTGCAGCGTTTTTCAAAAAAATCTGAGCTGTTTCTGTACCAATGAAAATTATACTGTACGGTGATTCAAAAATAAAATTTAACTGTAACAAAAGATCATCAATTTCACTTTTTCCTCAAATCAATGAATATCATACATTTGTTTTAACATAGTATATATTGAGATGACGGATAATGAAAAGAAGATCAAGAACTTTTGTCAGAAAGGAAGGACAGCAGAAGTTACTCAGTACGAGAAGTCTCAAGTATCAACTGGATCAACTAATGATGCTTTGCCGTGGCTATCAAAATTCTTTTAATCGGTGAAACAGGAGTTGGGAGATCTCACTTGACGAATGCTCTGATCGGTTAACAGCATGCTGTGGAGGGAAAAGGTGTTGATCCAAAAACCGCTGAGGCAGGTTTTACAGAATCATTAACTTATAGAAAGCTTTAGTTAAATTTTGATCACTTATAAACGTGATACTGGATGGAATGAAAAATTGAAAATTAATCTAAGGATTCGGACAAGAAACTTGAGCCATATGAAGTAAGAGTCAAATGCCCCCGCAACATTCTTCAAAATGATATTGCAAGGTAGGAGCATGAAGCGAGATACCCCATGCTGTAAGCGTGAGGAAAAATACTCAAGTAAAAAATCGGTTCCAGGTTGGTTCCAATGGTTTTACATGGTTTTTGCATCACCAAGCGAGAAGGTGGAAGTTGTATCTGATAAAGAGGTGTTTAATGAACAGTTCAGACGTCTGAAGAAGACATTTCGGCAAGCCCTGACCACAACTGTGGAATGCCTGAAGAGGATGCCATTGAGGGGAATCCATGGAGCCCAGACTGCCGGACAGAAACGACTGGAAGACAGTATTTTGGGTGACGGCGTTCAAACGCATCAGCAGAGTAGCAAAGGCTGCTTTTCTCCTATCAAATGCTGATTGACTGTAATTTTCTCATAGCTCGAATTTTCGACGAAGAGAAACCCGAAAGCGCTGCCATTACCATACGTTCCACTACGTGACTTTGGAAAATTTTGTGGATGTCCCACCCAAACATGGAGAAGCTAAAAGACTGCCTGAAATACTACCTGAAGGTAAAAAGGCTGAAAATAGTGTTTCTCATTCCATATGCCTGGACCAAACTTCTCCTCGAAGAATCGTTTGAGAAATTGTAGGGGATGCGACCGACAGTCATGATGGCACCAAAGCGATCAATCGAAATACATTCGTCCGCTATCATCAAACGTTCCTTCCTTGGATTATTAAATATTTGAAGACATTTTTTCGAAAGAAGCACTAAGAGGAAGAAACTAAGAGCCAAGGGTCTTTACAGTAAACTACTTGTTCGAAACACCCAAACCCGCACAGATCATTAGAACGGCGTGTCATATTAGTACAAATATTTAGGCAAAAAATTCAAAGATCGCATATGCTCGTCATTAGTTTCTATATTTTATCAAACACAAGATAAACTTTATAACAACACTGGGAGAGTTAGAATGATTTAGGGCTTGATTTTGATGGTTTCCATTGGTTCCCCATGAATCATTAATACTAAATAAGCAAGCAATTGATCTGTTCTGATATAGTGAAATTTCCCTGTATAAAGACAAACAAATGGTGTAGATGGCCACATCGCCAAAAATAGCCCTTTTATCAATTTGATTTAAAGAATGTTCCAATATGAAAAAGAGCAAATTTGACTTTTTTAACTGAACGAAGCCATAGAAACAGACAGATCACTGAGGGGGCAGAGGAGTGAACTGTTAGAAATTGAAACAGTGAATAACATTGAACGAAACAATTACAACAGCACAATCACAGCAGTATTTCCATGTTAAATTTGGTAAGTTGGCGACTATTTATATCATTGTTGATATAGAGTTATTTATTATATCCATCCTACAATGACCATGGTACTATTAATTGTCTTCAAAACTTGCTAGGAAACTGTTTATTGAGTCACAAAATACCAAATAACAACGGAAGAAAAACAATAGAAGATGCAGTGTAATGACCGTGTAAGCGTCAAAATCAATCATAATAGTTACGCTTCCTCAGACCTCTTTCCCGTTCTTCGTCTTCGATTTGTTTTGTCAACTGCTGGCCGCGTTAATTGCGGAGACTGAGCTTTAGTTTCTCGTGTTACGCGCTATAATGCACTACATCGCAAAGGTAACTTACACTGCCCTCTTCGAGGCCGTCTGAGATATCGGTGTGGTTGTTAGACATCTTCACAAAAGACTCTGAGATTGAGACCCTGAAGTACAAGAATAAACGAGTATTTGCCTTGCCTTTGAAGGTAGGTTGTATAAATTTATTTATGCGACTGATTTGCCGATGGATATCTAACAGTACATCACAGACATTCAGCGTTGCTAAAGAAATTCTGCAAAGATATGCCATGCAATGCGTAACGAGAGTCTTACATACAGAGTGCACATGCCGTCTGTCGCGTATTCTTTTGTATCTTTCGTTACGTCGACAAAATTCGGTTTACATTTGTTCAGGTATGCACTAGTTGTCGCCGTTACGAATTAAACAACACTGGTTGAAATAGCAGCGTTAACATCTTACGATACGTGATCCACGTTTGGAGAAGTTCGAGCCGATTTGCGGGCCAAAATGGAGTAAAATATAGATAGCACGAATTACTTTCGCGTGTCATCAAGAAGAAATGGTTTTTAACGGGGTTAGGACAGTTTTACACTTATTCCGAAACATTTCTTCAACGAATCTTTGTTCGATGATTTGTTGTAAGATGTTTGTTTTTTTATCAAGAATCCTCGCGTGCTTTTCTCGATACCAGCGTCGTTTAATCAAAGACTGACAGATAAGGTTACCAACTAAGGCAACAGATGACTAAAATATTGACCAAAACTCAGTGTCTCATAGTCACAAAAATAGCCTGTTTGTATAATTTAAAAGAAAAAGTAAGAGTACTCTGAAAGCGAAGTAAGGTTCCAAGAACCTCGCGTCCTTTTCTCGATAACCGCGTTGTTTGATAAAGACTGACAAAAATAAGGTTAATAACAAAAGCTCACAGATTACCAAAATATTGAACAGTACTTGGCTTATAGGGTCACAGAAACCTTAACTTGTTTGTACAATTTGGTAGAAAATCCAAGAGCACTCTTAAAGCGAACCTAGGTTCTAAGAATCCTCGCGTCCTTTTCTCGAGAAAAGCTTTATAAGATTACATGACTGATAGATAAAGTTACTAGGCCAACGGATTATCAAAATATCGACTAACATTCAACATCTTAAGGTCACAAATATAGCATGTTTGAATAATTTATATGTATAAATAAGCGCACTCTCAATGTAAACTAAATAGAGAAAAAAACGCAGAGCAGTCAAATTATTGACCACCGAATTTGATCAATATTAAATACTTTTTAGATTGAAGAGGATGAAATACAGGTTGAAGGTTTGAATGCTTGAAGTGATCAATGTATCAAAGTGTCAATACCAAAGCAAATCGGATGAGGTGAAATTAGCGCAAGCAAAGTTAAGATTTATCTAAATTTTTCACTGCCGTGAAAAGTTTCTTGCATTCTACTCTTCTGTCGTGTAGCACATGACCAGTTGTCAAGCGACTGATCCCAAATGGAAATAAATGACTCAAAACTGTCTAAACAAATCAACTCTTTAAAGGCTGTGATACGAATGACGCACGTGTAAGCGAAAATCACTTAATGATCCAATTGATATCAGATGCTGTCCGAAAAGTATTTATGTTGACGTCATAATCTCTTGGCTGAAGAAAACAAACAGCGTATTATTATTTTGACAATGCTTACTAAATTTTTCATTCCACTTTTCTATCCATCTTGGTTCGGTCAATTTACACATGGTTTATTTTCCTCCTCTTTACATTAATAAAAATTAATTTATTTCATTTACTATCAAGAATGGCACAGGAAGGGACCCCAGATAAAAGTTCCGATGCCTCCGCAACTGAAGTTAGTCAGATTATATTTGGTGAAAACAACTTGAAGTATCAGATCGAACAGTTTCTTAGCTCCGGTGGCCAGACTGTTAACATTCTACTGAGTGGCAAGACAGGAGTTGGCAAGTCACATTTGACAAATGCGCTCATTGGAGAAAACCTTGCGGTAGAAGGATATGACATCGACCCACAAACTGATGACGTAAGCTACTTTGATATCTACAGTTAATACACCTTTTAAGCAATTATGAGGTGCTTTCATTAACGGGTTACTGTGTATTACTTGAAGATGGAAAAAAAATGATATTTTGCATCCTTTTCAGCAGTATGTCTAAACTCCCTCTGTTTTTTAATACTTGAAATCAAGAAAGAATTATGGAATGCTTTTACAGGTATTAGGTAAAAAGTTACTTGAGGGATAAGAAAAAGCCACTTTCCAAGGTCTCATTTAGGACAGGGCGCACTTATGAATAAAAAGTTTTCATGCATTTCTCCCGTGTAACTGAGGTAACATACCAAGTCATATCATAAGTAAATCACTGTTAGAGTTAAATGGCTTAATTATTTTCTGTTTTATGTCCCTTAGGTAACTGCTTACGAGGTTGTCAGAAACGGCGTAACTATCACAGTGTTCGATACTCCAGGACTTGCAGACGCAACCGGCAATGATGAAGAATATCTGCGGAAAATCAAGGAGAAAGTAACTCACTTCGACTTGTTTCTATTCTGCACTGAGATGACCAGTAGGCGATTCCGCACCGACGACTTCGAAACGATGAGGAAGCTTACAGAAGCCTTGGGGGAGAAACTTTGGGAACATGCTCTTGTGGTTTTAACCTTTGCAAACGAAGTTCCATTATCGCCAACCAAGAAGACGGGTGACGTACCTGAAGTAACCGTTTTCAATAATCGCTCTTTAGATTTCAAGAAAGCGATAAACAAACATTTAGTTGCCATAGGAGTACCTGAGATAACTGTGATTAATGTGCCATTTACGCCAGCTGGAGAGTTGGATGATCCAAGACTTCCAGATAGAGAAGACTGGTTGACAGCATTTTGGATCGCAGCTTTCAAACGTGTCAACAGGAACGCAAAAGCTGCTTTCTTTATGGCAAATATTGATCGCATTTCACTTTCCTCCACCTCTGGTGAAGGAAACGAAGAAAGAAAAGTAAGTAAAGATGGCAAAGTTTGCCAATCTTTAACCATCGAAGAAAGGAATGCAATAAAAGAATCAGGAGGAAAATTGAAAGAAAGCGACTTTGACAAAAAATTGAGCCGCTGTTTTGAGAAATTGGAGATGAAAACTAAAGAGGAGTGCCCCACATCCTCTGGCCAAGATGCAGAGGTGTCAGGCCCCTCTATCAATGCGAACGAAACTTTCTCTAAAGAAATCATTAAGGAGATAATAAGCGGGCAATTCATCGCTGAGCTGACCAGTGCTAGGAAAACTGAGACTTCGGATGAACCCGAAGAGGAGTGCCCCACATCACCTGGCCAAGTTGCAGGCCCGTTCATCAATAGGAATGAAACGTACTCTAAAGACGTCAAGAAGGGGATGTCGGCCGATGTAACAGGGAAATTCATGGGTCAGCTGACCAGTGCTAAGAAGAAAACTGAGACGTCGGATGAACCTGAAGACAAGTGCCCCACATCACCTGGCCAAGATGCAAAGGTGTCAGGCCCCTTCATCAATAGGAACGAAACGTGCTCTAAAGACGTCGAGAAGGAGATTTTGGCCGATGTAACAGGGCAATTCATCGGTGAGCTGACCAGTCCTAAGAAAAAAACTGAGACGTCAGATGAACCTGAAGACGAGTGCCCCACATCACCTGGCCAAGTTGTAAAGGTGTCAGGCCCCTTCATCAATAGAAACGAAATGTGCTCTAAAGACGTCAAGAAGGAGATGTTGGCCGATGCAACAGGGAAATTCATCGGTGAGCTAACCACTGCTAAATTTGGTGGAAAGTACCAAATATTCCTCGGCTTCGTTATGAAGTATATTAGGAAGTTTTTCCCAACTTCAGCTTCAAAGTCTAGACCAGAAGGCATGAAAAAATGATCACGTGGTGACCAAAGAGAGAGAAAGAGAAAAAACTGTGTGCCTTTAAAAATATCAACCAGTTAGACTATGAACATAAAATCTATAAATCAAATTGGACTCTGTGTGCTTAAAAGGTTCATGGCATGTTTCTGAAATCTAACGTGCTATGGAAAAATGGTTCAAATAGGTAACATATCATATTTGGGCTCGTCAGAGGTCCAGCGATTTTTTGTCACAAGATAAGACTAGTTAAAGTTGCTAAGTACAATGAAGTTATTTGATACAGGGGACCGATTTATAAAACTTTGAAAAATGTCTTTTGTAATTTTTTTTTAAATTCATGTTATTAGTAACACCATCGGGAGAAAACGATTAAAACGGGAAAAGATGGACAACAGTATTTATCAGGCGTTTGTGAACTTTGATAGGAGAAAGCCTTCTTCGACTCCATCGTTGTTTAATTTCCTCATCACAAAGTTCTGAAGAGCAAACAAGGCCCGCTTGAATCTATATATCTTCTGTGCCTACTTGTGCCTCTTTCGTATCAAGCTTTTAGCTTTTATAAGACCGACCATTATTTATCACCTAAGGGGGGGGGGGGGTGGGGTTGTGTCATAATAAAATCTACCTGATTCCCCCCCTTCCTCAAAGGCTCTGTAGGGTTCTAATAAACCCCCCTCATTGACACGCAATTGTCTATTGTCCGCTTTTTACAGTTTTCGAGGAAAGACTGATACTCCTCCGTTCTCTCTGAAAACTTTGTGTTCGCCTAAAATCCTCAATCGTGTAGGATTTCTTGTCTTTCGTATCGGTGTATATCCACAATCGTGAAGGACTTCTTGTCTTTAAAACCGTTTCCTTGATGTTTTTTTTAGCTGTGTAACTCTCTCCGCTTTAACACTTCTTCAGAAAATTAAATGGAATTATAAAATTTTTTAAGGGACAGATTCTTTTTTTCTGGAGGGGGGTATGAGAAATTTTCTTCTGTAAAAATATTTTTTCCAACATCACCTTTGTGCAAACAATTTTTTCCTTTTTTTCAGCTTTTTTATTTGTGCTAAATATTACCATTGCCTTATTGAAATATTTTACGAATAACGTAATCACTAGTGCTATAGCCACTTATTTTGTCGATATACGCTCCACCCACCTTTTAAAGTTTTTTGGCAGTTACTGACACAACGAAAGGGTATACGACAGGAAATAGGCAAAGGGAGTGGCGGCCTTTTTTGCGATTCCATAGTAACGAACTACTGATCCTCTTTGATCCTCTTTGATCCTCTTTGGCCATCATACTCGTACCATCCGGCGTGTGGTACTAAGGGCGAAGGCAGGCACATTGCTGATTTGAAATGATTGTTGTTGCCATAGGTCACTTCAAGTAACTTATAAGTAGTAAGTGATCTGTTAGCTTTGATGGTGATATCATTAGTGTCATGTATGTCAAGAATTACAGCTGCTTGAACCATTTTGTGTATCATTTTTTAGATTTTATTCGCTTATGTCGTTCATGTAACTCATTGACTTCCGAAATATGTATTAAGTAGCAATGAAAAATATAGCCAAGATTGAAGACTATTATTTGTTTAATTAATACAGTTTTGAGAAAAGCACCTGATATATGAAGTTTTGTAGTAGGACAAAATGTGGACTAGTAACATTGAGATTTAATTGCCACGATAAATTTCCATTTTTTTTAAAGAAAAATTAAGCCATTTTCAGATTTGTTATTTGCTTAATACAGAGTGACCCCTTTTAGTGCCCAAATTGTGTTAATTTTTGTATTAATGCTTTAATTGGTTACTCTTTTTAATTTCAGTTTTGGTAATAATATTTTTTAATATCTTACCTGAAAAAAAAGTAAGAAAAAGTAAACAACTTACTTTGTCTTTTCAGACCCTGCAAACAATTTTTTAAAATACTTTTCGTACCCCCTCCAGGACTCTCGCATTTCTCAGATTACTTAATAAATCACATGATACAAAAAGTTCTGTGTTGACACCACAAAGTTACATCACACTTCCTTTGCTTGTGTGCGCAGTAGAACCAGTTGTTCTCCGCAGTCTCCTTTAGATAAATTCCTAACAGTCAGGCCTTGAAGGTTAGGGCACATGCATTTAATTTCTTCTGTTTTAATCCAAAGGTTCTGTAGGGTTCTAATGAATCCCACTCATTGACAGGGAATTGTCTATGGTCCCCCCTTTATAGTTTTAAAGGAAAGAACGATACCTCTCTGTTCTCTCTGTGTTCCCACTCCCCCCCCCTTCTTATTCCAACTAGAGTCAAACTGCACCTTTCATGGTCTTATACCATCTAACCTTTTGAAACGATCGACACAAATCCGCTGTACATCCACAATTGTGTAGGATTTCTTGTCGTTCATATCGCTGTACATACACAATCATATAGGATTTCTTGTCTTTCATATCGGTGTACATCCACAATCGTGTTGGATTTCTTGTCTTTCCTATAGTTTCAATTGATGTATGGTTTTAGCTGCCCAAATCTCTCCACTTTTACACCTCTTAATCTAATATAACTGTTCGTCTCTAGCCACCCAAAGTG
Source organism: Pocillopora damicornis (assembly GCF_964200805.1). NCBI lineage: Eukaryota > Metazoa > Cnidaria > Anthozoa > Scleractinia > Pocilloporidae > Pocillopora > Pocillopora damicornis. The sequence goes on from NC_142678.1 coordinate 5,771,371, forward strand.
GAGCCATAAATACTTTTGATTCGCTCTGGGAATTTCGATTTTCTCAGATCACTGAATGAATCACATTATACAACAAGGTCTGTGTTGACACTGCAAAGTTACACCCCACTTACTTTTTTGGAGTACGCAGTAGAACCAACTGTTCTCCGCAGTCTCCTTTAGAAAAAATCATAACAATCGGTCCACAAGGTTAGTTCACAGAACTGGAAACGCTTGACTAGTTCAACGCTTCAAACTGTTGCACAAGCGGAATGCTTCATTTCGCTATTTGGAAAAAGGCAGCATCACTTCAGTTAATTTCTTATACATTTGTCCTCAGCTATAATTTTATCATTTTGACTTGTAAATTGTCACGGTATGGTGGGGTCAACCTTTGCCGGAAATGTCTCCCGAAGAATTTCGCGCGACTACCTTTTACCTTTCTTTCGCATCCTGTCTGATCGCTGCTTAATCAACGTTCAGTTACGTTTAATAAGACTGATTTTCGCGGGAAGAGGAATAACTCAAAAAGCTAATTAAAAGCGTAGATGATATGAGAGATGACTGCGGGCATGTTTACTTTCGTTTTAACAATGCTTCGTTTCAGTTACACAATGAACGATTATGTTTCAAGCCCACTATTATTTTTTTGTAATGTGACCTGCTTTGTGAAAAAAATTATTCAGCCCATTTGAGAAAGTTGCTTTCTTAGATAAGAAAGACTGACCTGAATCATGCAGATCTTCATACTCATATCTTTTACGTAGAAGCAGAAGTGAAAGAGGGAATGATTTGCAAGGGAGGAATATGCTTCGGCCTTCAGTCACGCTCCAATCTATGAAGTTTTCTATAGTTTTTTATCACACTATAGGATTTTCCCTTCTGGCCTCCAAGTCTGAAACTTTCTAGCTCTGCTTAATTATCCTGATTTCTTTCGGCCACTTTTTTTTGTAAAAATCTGACCTATTTCTTTACCAATGAAAATTTAATTGGAGTGTATATGTTCTATGAGGATGATTCAAATATAAATTTAACTGTAACAAAAGATCACCAATTTAACTTTTCTCTCAAATCAATGAATATCATACATTTGTTTTGACATAGTTTATGTTGAAATGGCGGAGAAGGGAGCCCTGAGAAGAAGATCAAGATCTTTTGCTGGAGAGGAAGAACAGCAGAAGTTACTCAGTACGAGAAGTCTCAAGTATCAACTGGATCAACTGATGATGTTTTGCCGTGGCAAGGCTATCAAAATGGTTTTAATCGGTGGAACAGGAGTTGGGAAATCTCACTTGACGAATACTCTAATCAGTGAACGGCTTGCTGCGGAGGGAAGAGATTTTTATTGAATTATTAAAGAATAGAAAGCTTTAGTTACATTTTGATCATGCACTTATAAACGTGATATTGGAATAAAAAATTGAAAATTGATTTAAGGATTCGGACATGAAAATTGAGCTATACGAAGTAGGAATCAATTGCCCTCGTAACATTCTTCAAAATGATATTGCAAGGTAGGAGCAGAGGGCATGAAGTGCAGCAAGCGTGAGGAAAAATACCCAAGTAACGTGACAATAATTTAGTTCAAGCTAAAATCGGTTCCAGGTTAGTTCCAACAGTCTTGAGAGTTCAAGACTTTCTATTGGCGAGATATTCACGAGAAGGACCTTCCTTCAGCCTCAAGTACAAACCCTGGTACTAATATGAACAATTTGTCTTAAAGAGTTTGTTTCCATAATATCTCAGTCATTATATTATTATTAGTATATCCTTAAAGACTATGCAGCTTAAATCCTATGATTTATAATTTTAGGTGAGAGCTTATGAATTTTTAAAGAACAAAGTGAAGATTACGGTGTTTGACATTCCAGGACTGGCAGATACGAAAGGCAATGACGAAGAAAGATCACAGAGAAAAATTTTGTTCTGTACTGAGATGAGTGGTACAAGATTTCGTAAAGACGACTTAGAAACAATGGAGAAGCTGTCGATTTGTGGATGCCACAAATTCAAAGATTGCATTTACTCGTCATTAGTTTCCATCTCTTACCAAACTCAAGATGAACTTTATAAGGACATAGGGAGAGTTAGAATGATTTAGGGCTTGATTATAATGGTTTCCATTAGTTTCATATGAATCATTAATACTTTATAACCAAGCAAATGATCTGTTCTGATATAGTGAAATTTCCTTGTATAAAGACAAACAAATGGTGTGGATGGTCACATTGCTACAAATAGCTCTTTTATCAATTTGATGCAAATAATGTTCCAATGTGAAAAAGAGCAAATCTGACTTAGAAATAGACAGATCACTGAGGGGGCAGAGGAGTGAACTGTTAGAAATTGAAACAGTGGATAAGATTGAACGAAACAATTACAACAGCACAATCACAGCAGTATTTCCATGTTAAATTTGGTAAGTTGGCGACTATGTATATCATTGTTGATATGGGGTTATTTATTACATCCATCCCTATAATGACCATAGTACTATTAATTGACTTCAAAACTTTCTAGGAAACGGTTTATTGAGTCACAAAATACCAAATAACAACGGAAGAAACACAATAGAAGATGAAGTGTAATGACCGTGTAAGCGTCAAACTCAGTCACAACAGTTACGCTTCCCCAGACCTCTTCCCCGTTCTTCGCCTTGGACTTGTTTTGTTAACGTGCTATAATGCACTACATGACTAAGGTAACTTACACTGCCCTCTTCGAGACCGTCTGAGATACCGGTGTGGTTGTTAGACATCTTCACGAAAGACTTTGAGATTGAAAACCGGAAGTACAAGAATAAACGAGCATTTGCCTTGCCTTTGAAGGTAGGTTGTATGAATTTATTTATGCGACTGATTCGCCGATAGACATCTAACAGTACATCACAGGCATTCAGCGTTGCTAAAGAAATTCTGCAAAGATATGCCATGCAACGTGTAACGAGAGTCTTACAAGCACATGTCGTCTGTCGCGTATTCTTTTGTATCTTTCGATACGTCGATAAAATCCGGTTTACATTTGTTCAGGTATGCACTAGTTTTCGCCGTTACGAATTAAACAACACTGGTTGAAATAGCATCTTTAACATCTTACGATACGTGATCCACGTTTGGAGAAGTTCGAGCCGATTTTGCGGGCCAAAATGGAGTAAAATATAGATAGCATGAATTACTTTCGCTTGTCATCAAGAAGAAATAGTCTTTAACGGGGTTTGGACAGTTTTAAACTTATTCCGAAACATTTTTTCAACGAATCTTTGTTCGATAATTTGTTGTAAGATGTTTGTTTTTTTAACAAGAATCTTCGCGTGCTTTTCTCGCTACCAGCGTCGTTTAATCAAAGACTGACAGATGAGGTTACCAACAAAGGCAACAGATGACTAAAATATTGACCAAAACTCAGCGTCTCATAGTCACAAAGATAGCCTGTTTGTATAATTTAAAAAAAAAAGTAAGAGTACTCTGAAAGCGAAGTAAGGTTCCAAGAACCTCGCGTCCTTTTCTCGATAACCGCGTTGTTTGATAACGATTGACAAAAATAAGATTAATAACAAAAGCTCACAGATTACCAAAATATTGAACAGTACTTGGCTTATAGGGTCACAGAAACCGTAGCTTGTCTGTACAATTTGATAGAAAATCCAAGAGCACTCTTAAAGCGAACTGAGGTTCTAAGAATCCTCGCGTCGTTTTCTCAAGAAAAGCTTTATAAGATTACACGACTGATAGATAAGGTTACGAGGCCAACGGATTATCAAAATATCGACTAACATTCAACATCTTAAGGTCACAAATATAGCATGTTTGTATAATTTATATGTATAAATAAGCGCACTCTCAATGTAAACTAAATAGAGAAAAAAACGCAGAACACTCAAATTATTGACCACCGAATTTGATCAATATTCAATACTTTTTAGATTGAAGAGGATGAAATACAGGTTGAAGGTTTGAATGCTTGAAGTGATCAATGTATCAAAGTGTCAATACCAAAGCAAATCGGATGAGGTGAAATTAGCGCAAGCAAAGTTAAGATTTATCTAAATTTTTCACTGCCGTGTAAAGTTTCTTGCATTCTACTCTTCTGTCATGTAGCACATAACCGTCAGGCGACGAAATAAATGACTCAAAACCGTTAAAACAAATCAACTCTTTCAAGGCTGTGATACGAATGACGCACGTGTAAGCGAAAATCACTTAATGATCCAATTGATGCCAGATGCTGTCCGAAAAGTATTTGTGTTGACGTCATAATCTTTTGGCTGAAGAAAACAAACAGCGTATTATTATTTTGACAATGCTTACTAAATTTTTCATTCTACTTCTCTATCCATCATGGTTCGGTCAATTTACACATGGTGTATTTTCCTCCTCTTTACAATAATAAAAATCAATTTATTTCATTTACTATCAAGAATGGCACAGGAAGGGACCCCAGATAAAAGTTCCGATGCCTCCGCAACTGAAGTTAGTCATATCATATTTGGTGAAAAGAACTTGGAGTATCAGATCGAACAGTTTCTTAGCTCAGGTGGCCAGACTGTTAACATTCTACTGAGTGGCAAGACAGGAGTTGGCAAGTCACATTTGACAAATGCGCTCATTGGAGAAAACCTTGCGGTAGAAGGATATGACATCGACCCACAAACTGATGACGTAAGCTACTTTGATATCGACAGTTAATTCACCTATTAAACTATTATGAGGTAATTTCATTAACGGGTTACTGTGTATTACTTGTAGTTGGGAAAAGTAATGATAATATATTTTGCATCCTTTTCAGCAGCATGTCTAAACTCTCTCTGTTCTTTAATGCTTGAAATCAAGAAAGAATTATGGAGTGCTTTTGCAGGTATCAGGCAAAACGTTATTTGAGGGATGAGAAAAAACCACTTTCCAAGGTCTCATTGAGAAACAGGGCGCACTTAAGAATATAAAAAAAATTTTCATGCATTTCTCTCGTGTAACTTAGGTAACATTCCAGGTCAGATCATAAGTAAATCACTGTTAGAGTTAAATGGCGTAATTATTTCCTGTTTATTCCCCTCAGGTAACTGCTTACGAGGTTGTCAGAAACGGCGTAACTATTACAGTGTTCGACACTCCAGGACTTGCAGACGCAACCGGCAGTGATGAAGAATACCTGCAGAAAATCAAGGAGAAAGTAACCCACTTGGACTTGTTTCTATTCTGCACTGAGATGACCAGTAAGCGATTTCGCACCGACGACTTGGAAACGATGAAGAAGCTTACAGAAGCCTTGGGGGAGAAACTTTGGGAACATGCTCTTGTGGTTTTAACCTTTGCAAACGAAGTTCCATTATCGCCAGCTAAGAAGATGGTTGACGTACCTGAAGTAACCGTTTTCAATAATCGCTTTTTAGGTTTCAAGAAAGCGATAACCAAACATTTGGTTACCATAGGGGTACCAGAGATAACCGTGACTAATGTGCCATTTACGCCAGCCGGAGAGTTGGATGATCCAAGACTTCCAGATAGAGAAGACTGGTTGACAGCATTTTGGATCGCAGCTTTCAAACGTATCAACAGGAACGCAAAAGCTGCTTTCCTAATGGCAAATGTCGATCGCATTTCACTTTCCTCCACCTCTGGTGAAGGAAACGAAGAAAGCAAAGTAAGGAAAGATGGCAACGTTTGTCAATCTTTAACCATCGAAGAAAGGAATGCAATCAAAGAATCAGGAGGAAAATTGAAAGAAAGTGGCTTTGACAAAAAATTGAGCCGCTGTTTTGAGAAAATTGAGATGAAAACTAAAGAGGAGTGCCCCACATCACCTGGCCAAGGTGCAAAGGTGTCAGGCCCCTCCATCAATGCGAACGAAACCTTCTCTGAAGAAATCTTTAAGGAGATAATAAGCGATGTATCAGGGCAATTCATTGTTGAGCTAACCAGTACTAAGAAAACTAAGACTTCGGATGAACCCGATGAGGAGTGCCCCACATCACCTGGCCAAGTTGCAAAGGTGTCAGTCCCCTTCATCAGTAAGAACGAAACGTACTCTAAAGACGTCAAGAAGGAGATGTTGGCCAATGTAAAAGGGCAATTCATTGGTGAGCTGACCAGTGCTAAGAAGAAAACTGAGACGTCGGATGAACCTGAAGACGAGTGCCCCACATCACCTGGCCAAGATGCAAAGGTGTCAGGCCCCTACATCAATAGGAACAAAACGTGCTCTAAAGACGTCAAGAAGGAGATTTTGGCCGATGTAACAGGGCAATTCATCGGTGAGCTGACCAGTGCTAAGAAAAAAACTGAGACGTCGGATGAACCTGAAGACGAGTGCCCCACATCACCTGGCCAAGTTGCGAAGGTGTCAGGCCCCATAATCAATAGAAACGAAACGTGCTCTAAAGACGTCAAGAAGGAGATGTTGGCCGATGCAACAGGGAATTTCCTCGGTGAGCTAACCACTGCCAAATTTGGTGGAAAGTACGGAATATTCCTCCGCTTCCTTTTGAAGTATCTTAAGAAGCGTTTCCCACTTTTCGTTTCAAAGCCTAGACTAGAAGGCATGAAGAAATGATCACGTGGTGACCAAATAGAGAGAAAGAGAGAAACTGTGTGCCTTTAAAAATATCAACCAGTTAGACTATGAACGTATAATCTATAAATCAAATTGGACTCTGTATCCTCAAAAAGGTCATGCCACGTTTCTGAAATCAAACGAGCTATTGGAAAAAGGTTCAAATAGATAGCATATTATATGTAGGCTCGTTAGAGGTCCAAGCGACTTTTTGTTTCAAGACAAGACGAGTTAAAGTTGCTGAGTACAATGAAGTTATTTGATACAGAGGACCGATTTACAAAACTTTGAAAAATGTATTTTTTTTTATTAAATTCATGTTATTAGTAACACCATCGGAAGAAAACGATTAAAACAGGAAAAGATGGACGAAAGCATTTACCAGGCGTTTGTGGATTTTGAAAGGAGAAAGCCTTCTTCGACTCCATCGTTGTTTAATTTCCTCATCACACAGTTCTGAAGAGCAAACAAAGCCCCCTTGATTCTATATCCTCTGTGCTTACTTTTACTTGTTTCATATCAAGCTTCTAGCTTTTATGAGACAGACCATTTTTTGGCACCTGAGGAGATGGGGGGGGGGGGGTGTGTCACAATAAAATTTACCTGATTTCCCCCCTTCCTCAAAGGCTCTGTAGGGTTCCAATGAACCCCCCCCCCCACCTCATTGACAGGCAACTGTCTGTAGTCCGCCCTTATAGTTTTCGAGGAAAAAATGATACTCCTCCGTTCTCTCTGAAAACTTTGTGTTCCCCGAAAAGTCGTGTAGGATTTCTTGTCTTTCGTATCGGTGTATATCCATAGTTGTGAAGGACTTCTTGTCTTTCATACCGTTTCCTTGATGCATTTTTTAGCTGCGTAGCTCTCTCCGCTCTAACACCTCTTCATAAAATTAAATGGTTTATCTCTGGCCACCCAACCTGGAATCATAAATTGTTTTAAGGGACGGATCATTATTTTCCTGGAGGGGGGATATGAGAAATTTTCTTCTGTAAAAAATTTTTTTCCAACATCATCTTCGTGCAAACAATTTTTTTTCCTTTTTTTTTTCCTTGTTCTTTTCATCTGTGCTAAATATTACCATTGCCTTATTGAAATATTTTTACGAAGAACGTAATCACTAGTGCTATTGCCACTTATTTTGTCGATATACGCTCCACACACCTTCTAAAATTTTTTGGCAGCTACTGACGCAACTAAAGGGCATACAACAGGAAATAGGCAAAGGGAGTGGCGGCCTTTTTTGCGATTCCACAGTCACGAACTCCTGATCCTCTTTGATGATGTTCCTACAGGCCATCATACTCGTACCACCCGACATGTGGTACTAGAGGCGAAGGCAGGCACATTGCTGATTTGAAATGATTGTTGTGGCCATAGGTCACTCTAAATAACTTATAAGTAGTATGTGATCCATTAGCTTTGATGGTGATATCATCAGGAAGATGACAGTTTTCTGGAACGCACCCATTTCTCTACTACTACAAAAACGTTTTTCAGTTGTCAACGAATGTGTCAAGAACTACAGCTGCTTCAACCTTTTTGTCTATCATTTTTTAGTTTTATTCGCTTATGTCGTTCATGTAACTCATTGACTTCTGAAATATGTATTAAGTAGCAATGATAAATATATCCAAGATTGAAGACTATTATCTGTTTAATTAATACAGTTTTAAGAAAAACACCTGATATATAAAGTTTTGTAGTTGGACAAAATGTTGACAAGACAAGTTGAGATTTAATTGCCACGATAAATTCCCATTTTTTCAAGAAAAATTCAGCTATTTTCAGATTTGGTATTTGCTTAATACAGAGTGACCCCTTTTAGTGCCCAAATTGTGTTAATTTTTATATTAATGCTTTAATTGGTTATGTTTTTTAAATTTCAGTTTTGGTAATAATATTTTAAATATCTTACCTGACCTTTATGCAAACATTATTTTTGCCCTATCACGTTTGTAAACAACTTACTTTGTCTTTTCAGACTCTGCGAACAATTTTTTTCAATATTTTTCATACCCCCTTTCAGGAAGATAATGGTCCGTCTCTAACTCGCTCCAGGACTCTCGCATTTCTCAGATTGCTTTATAAATCACATGATACAAAAAGTTCTGTGTTGACACCACAAATTTACACCACATTTCCTTTGCTTGTGTACGCAGTAGAACCAGCTGTTCTTCGCAGCCTCCTTTAGACAAATTCCCAACAGTCAGTCCACAAGGTTAGGGCACATGCTTTTAATTTGTTCTGTTTTAATGTAACAAAATCATTTCGCGATACATTTCCGGCTGGGCTCCTCAATATCGAAAGTAATTCTCTTCTGGATTGCTGAAAAGACAAGATGAACGTTTTAATAACTGAGAGTGTGACGATTTAACAGTCATTACAAGGAGCTTAGTAAATGATAAATGTTCTTACTTTGCTATCGTAATTGATTGATTTTGCTTCGCTCTTTATAGTGCATATTCATTTCCTCCCAGGTGAATAAAGAGAATTACTGTTTTTGGTGAAAACGTTTGATTTGTTAAATGCTTGATTTGCAAAATGCTTGATCTCACTGTTTGGAAAAAGGCAGCATCACTTCAGTTCAATTATTATTCATTTGTCCTTAGCCAAGATTTATTATTTTGACTTGTAAGTTTTCACGGTATGGAAAGGTCAACCTTTGCTGGAAGTGTATCCCGAAGAATTTGGCGCGATTGCCTTTTACGTATCTTTCTCATCCTCTCTGATCGCTGCTTAATAAACGTTCAGTAACGTAAGACTGATTTTCGCGGGAAGAGGAACAACGCAAAAAGCTCATTAAAAACGTAGATATAATCAAGGAAAGATTATGCAAGAGATGACCACGGGCATGTTTACTTTCGTTTTAACAAAGCTATAATTGTAAATTTTCTTAACGTGACCTGCTTTATAAACAAACTATTCAGCCCATTTCAGATAGTTGCTTTTTTTTAAATAAGAAAGACTGGTCTGAATTATGCTGATGTTTAGGCCCATATCTTTTTAGTAGAAGTCGAAGTGAAAGGGGGAATGATTTATAAGGGAGGAATATGCTTTGGCCTTCACTTAGGCTTCAATCTATGAAGTTTTCTATGGTCTTTTAGCCCACTGTAAGATTTTCCCTTCTGGCCTCCAAGTCTAAAACTTTCTAACTCTACTTATTTATCCTGATTTATTAAGGTCAGTGTCTTTTAAAATAATCTGAACTGTTTCTGTACCAATTAATATTACACTGTAGGGTAAATGCTCTATGAGGATGATTCAAATATCAAATTTAACTGTAACAAAAGATCATCAATTTCACTTTTTTCTAAATACAATGAATATCATACATTTTTTTGACATAGTTTATATTGTAATGGCGGAGAAGGGAGCCCTGAAAAGAAGATCGAGGACTTTGGCTGGAAAGGAAGAACAGCAGAAGTTACTCTGTAAGAGAAGTCTCAAGTATCAACTGAATCACCTGATGACGTTTTGCTTTGGCAACGCTATCAAAATACTATTAATCGGTAAAACAGGAGTTGGAAAATCTCACTTGACGAATGCTCTAATCGGTGAACAGCTTGCTGAGGAGGGAAAAGATTTTGATCCAAAAACCGCTGAGGTAAGTTTTACTGAATTATAAACGTATAGAAAGATTTAGTTACATTTTGATCGCTTATAAACGTGATATTGGAATGAAAAAATTGAAAATTGATCTAAGGATTCGAACAAGAAACTTGAGCCATATGAAGTAGGAATCAAGTACCCCCGTAACATTCTTCAAAATGACATTGCAAGGTAGGAAAGGAGGGAATAAAGCGAGATACCCCACCCATGACCCCTTAGCTAGGTAGAGTGAAGAGCTGCAAGTGTCAAGAAAAATACCTAAGTAACGTGACAAGGATTTAGTTCAGGCTAAAATCGGTTCCAAAGGTTTTGAGAATTCAAGACTTTCTACTGGCGAACTGTTCACGAGAAGGACATTCCTTCAGTCTTAGGCACAAGTCCCCGGTAGTAATATAAGCAAGCTGTCTAAAAGAGTTTGTTTCCTCAATATCTCATTATGCTATTATTAGTATATCCGTAAAGACTAGGCAGCTTAAGCCCTATGATTCATCATTTCTAGGTGAGAGCTTATGAATTTTCAAAGAACAACGTGAAGATTACGGTGTTTGACACTCCAGGACTGGCAGATACGAAAGGCAATGACGAAGAATATATAAAGAAGATCAAAGAAAAAAAGATAGAGTTCGATCTTATTCTGTTCTGTACTGAGATGAATGGTACAAGATTTCGTAACGACGACTTAGAGACAATGAAGAAGCTGTCGACAGCCTTAGGTTTTCAGATTTGGAACCACGCTGTAATTGTGTTAACGTTTGCTGACATGGTTTTTGCATCAGCAAGCCAGAAGCTGAAAGGCGTCTCGGATAAAGAGGTGTTTGGTGAAAAGTTCCAAGGTCTGAAGAAGACATTTCGGCAAGCCCTGATCCACAACTGTGGAGTGCCTGAAGAGGTTTCCATTAAAGTGCCATTTGTACCAACTGGGGACTCCATGGAGCCCAGACTGCCAGACAGAAACGACTGGAAGACGGCATTTTGGGTGACGGTGTTCAAACGCATCAGCAAAGTAGCAAAGGCTGCTTTTCTCCTATCAAGTGCTGATCGACTGTCATTTCCTCATGGCTCGAATTTCGACGAAGACGATCCCGAAAGCGCTGCCATAAGAGCTTTGAATCATACGTTCCACGAGGTGACTTTGGAAAACCATGTGGATGGCCATGAAGAATCTGAAAGACGGCCCGAAATACCATCTGAAGGTGAAAGGTCTGAAATTAATGTTTCTTCTTCCATATACCTGGACGAACCTTCCTCTCAAATAATCGTTCAAGATATTTTGGGGGTTGTGACCGACAGTCATGATAGCACCGAAACGACCAATCGAAATACATTCGTCCGCTATTATCACACGTTCCTTAGCTTAATTATTAAATATTTCAAGAGGATTTTACGAAGGAAGCACCAAGAGGAAGAATCTAAGAGACAAGGGCCTATACAGTAGGGTACCTCTGTAGTCAAGAACAAATTAAGGACTTAACTACTTGTTCGAAACTCTCAAACCTTCACAGATCATGAGAACGGTCTGTAATATCGGGAAAAATTCAAAGATTGCATATACTCGTCATTTGTTTCTGTCTCTTATCAAAAAAGGCACAAGATGACCAGGGAGAGTTAGAATGCCTTAGAGCTTGATTATGATGGTTTCCATTAAGGAAGACTCATTCGTTCAATTTGAATCATTAATACTTAATAACCATGCTAATGATCTGTTCCGATATTCTATTGAAATTTTTTTGTATAAAGACAAACGAATCGTGCGGATGGTCATATTGTTGCAAATAGCCCTTTTTTAAATTAGACTCGAAGATTGTTCCAATGTGGAAAAGAGACTTGTTTAAATGAACGAAGCTATAGACATAGACAGATCACTGAGGGGCAGGGGAATAAACTGTTAGAAATTCAGTGGATAACATTGAACGAAACAATTACAAAAGCACAATCACAATGATATTTCCCTGTTAAATTTAGTAAGTTAGCGACTATGTATATCACTGTTGATATAAGGTTGTTCATTATAACCGAATCATGAGGCTAATGTGCTGCCTGACTGAACCTCTTTTGATTTGCATGATCGACTCTGTAGAACTTTTGCTTTTATTTGAAGGCTTAATTGAAAAGATTACCTAAAGGAGGTCTCAAATTGCGTCATCCTAGCCACAAATATAGTTCTAGGCTTGAATTATGTAGTTGTTGTCACTGCTTTTTTTTTAAGTGTAGTTTCCTTAGCCAACAATAAAGAACTTGATAGGAAATACCTGATCATGAGTATCAAGTAGAAGTCAATACTACTGGGAATTTAGTGCCTGGGCTAGTGATATTGTCCAGTGAGGGTCTATGAAATTGCACGCCCGCTAAATCAAATCGGCAGACTGAAATTAAGATATCATGTTCTGGCGCCTTAAAGGTATCTTTGACACCATAATCATTCCCTGATACTCCCTGCTTTTTAAAGAAGCCCAAACAGTGTTCTATGCTGTCTCTGAGGTGAGACCCAAGTTTTTTTAGCTTCTTGCTCACCATTAATCCTCCTCAGCTTGGTGGAGATTGCATTATTGTTACCACGAACAGTAAAAAGGACTCACGGCGTTACTAAAAATGTGGTCATGCAAGTCGATGCTGGTGGCTTCTAGAGTGAAATCTGTAGCTGCTGATCTTAAATTAACATATTCTGAAGATGAACCATTACCGTAACTACCAGTCGAGGTCGACTTTTAAAACTGTACTTGACGTGTTATGAAGACTGGGCTGCAAAAATGGTAACATAAGCATCTTGCAAAATCCAAATGTTATCTAAATATAGCATTTTGTGACATTTCCGGGAATACAAGAGATGTTTTGTTTTTTAAAAAAATTGGTTGGAGCCTGTTACATATAAATGCTTCTAGACAGAAGATCCACTTTGTGTGGAATCATTACTTTATGAAAGCAATGAAGCGAGGTGCCACCGCTGACAGGATATGTGGATGCTCAGATGATGTAATGCCATTGTCATTTCGAAATCGAAAACAGACAAGAAAAGCGCACGAGGTCACTAAAATTGCTCTTCAACAAATATAACATAATAATGACAAATGGAAGGATTTCGCTTTACAATGAACTTATTTCTGCAAAAATGATAGTAAGATTATCATCTTGTAAATTCCAGATTTTATATTGATATAGTATTTAGTGCCGGACATTTCCAGGAATGAAAGCGATTTGTTTATTACCAAATAATTATAAGTTGAGGCCAAATACTTTATAACGAGAGATTCATTTTGATCCGAATTTCTGTTTAAATTTCTGAAATGCAAAGACACAAACTGTTACCGCTTAAATTTGCTAAACGAATGTTACAGTTGTTTCAGATGATGCAATGCCATTGTCTTTTCGAAACCGAAACGGAAAGAAATAAGGTCATAACACTGCGATTCAGTGAACCGAGACAATAATATTGAAAAGGTTTTCGCTTTGATAATGAACTTGTCTCTGCCTTAAGATTTTAGATCGCAGTTCCAGCTCGAATCTGGTGGATAACTTCTATCCCTTCGTGTTGGGTTTAATTAAGATTGTAGATCGAACCAGGTCAACATCCTTTATTTCTCCCTGTTAGCCGGTTGCATGAAAACAAATATTTCAGTGTTTGTGTTGTCAATGGATGTGTTTGAGCTGTCTGCGGGGGAGGGAAATCGAGACCAAATTAGATTCCCAGAATCGTGACTGATGTCACCGTCACCCTGAGAGGGACTTTCCCTTTGCAATTTCTTGAAATTGTAGTTAGACGATTTTGAATAGAGCAGACTGTGTGTGTGTCGCGGAAAAGAGAGATTGAACATTTTTACTGAGGCAGGCGGTACAGTACTCGCTACAGGTAGGTAAAGCATATTGCTAACTTTTTGAGCGCCTTTCCTCGGAGGAGGGATTGAAAACGCCATATTCAAGCTCAGTGAGATGGAAGTTTTTAGACAAATGTCTCGTTGGACCGTAAGATACTGTATTTTGCTTATGCTAATATAACAACAACGAGAGATTTTTGATCAATGGTTGCTAAAATCAAAACTAAAGGCTCAGCGTGTTGATGTTTGTTTGCTAGTCGGATACAGAGGCAAACTGTACGACCAGAATACTGATGATGCAGCAAATTCTGAATTAAGCCAAACTCGATATTTATTGTTGTTCTCGTTATTGTTGCCTGGATAGCGTGTCGGACTTCATACCGTCAGGCCTAGGTATAGAGTACTTTTCGATCCCGTTGTCATCTCGATGCATCAGGAGGTTACAATCTCTTGCGATGCATCTATTGGGAAACTTCATTCCTTAATATATGCCAGCCTTAAGCTTCAATGTTCGTTTGTCTCGTCGAGATTCCTGCTGTTATCAGTATGAATTTTTCAATAATAAGTTCAGACTGTCACTCTGGTCAAAAAGCAGGATCTACAGAACTCAGTTTTCGAGGCTAATATCAACTGAGCACTAAAACTCGACGTTTCTTCGAAGAAATGACCAAGTTTGGAACGTTGATCCACGAAAAATTCCTTCTTTCGACAAACCGTTCTTGTCCAATTCGCTCTAATCATATAACCCAAGATAGGGTTGGTGTAAGATATTGTAATATATAAATATAAATGGGTGTTAAGGGAAATGATCTCGATTTGAGCTTTATTTTGCTTATACTAGGACGATGTCTAAGTGGTTACGGCTAGGGATTGATGTTGATGGGATACAAAGGGATGAATTAAATAGTAATTTCTAGGGGCAATGAGGTTTTTTTTAAAATTAAATCGAAAACCTGTAGAAGTCGTTGCAACGTTTCTTTTTCTTTTCCATAAACTTATTTAGTCCGGTCGTATTCCCTATAGTGTAAAGCGCCTAATTATAACTACTTTTTTTTATCTTACTGTGGGTAGAATTCTGTACCGTCACAGTTTGAACATCGATAACTATCACAATCCTTTTTGTTTTTACACCGATTAAACCTCAGCCTTAGCACAAAACTAATTAGGTCCACTCATGCATAAACACGATTTCGGTTCAGCACTTTTGTAATTTCGTCAAATATGTGCATTACCACATCTTAGGTTTTAAAATGGCAGAGGGAGGGAGCCCTGATTTCAACACTGAAACGCTCAAAGATCAAGCCAAGCGGCTGATAACTGGCTTACCCAGCTTCGAGTATCAATTTGAACAATACTGTTCGTCTGGAAGACAGCACATAACCATCCTGCTGTGTGGAAAAACAGGTGTAGGCAAATCGCATTTGACGAACGCGCTCGTTGGAAAACGTCTGGCCAAAGAAGGCGAAGATCTCAATGCAGAAACATATGAGGTAAATTAAAGAAGACAGTGCAACTCTTGGTCAAGCATCCTTAACACATATCGCACAAGAAGGCACATAGCGCCACTAGGGTTTTTCCGACCAATATCACCTATTCTCTTCTACCTGAAGTATTCTCTTCGACCTTTATACGTCTTTTGTTTCCTATTCCTCTCTTAATCTCCAAGAGGTGACAGCATTGTATGTCCTGTTTTTTGATAGGTAACACCTTACAACTTCTCAATGAACGGCGTGGGTGTAACGATAGTCGACACTCCTGGGTTGGCAGATGGCACTGGAAACGAAGAAGTGTATCTAAAAAAAATCAAAGAAAATGTAACCGGTTTTGACGCATTCATTTTCTGCACTGAGATGAGTAATCGCCGAATCAGGAACGACGATATTATAACGATTCAGAAGCTAACTGAAGCCTTCGGTCCACAGCTTTGGGAGCACGCTGTTGTTGCATTAACATTTGCTAATGAGGTTCACCCACCACCCAGCAATAGTGACGTGACGGAACAGGAGTTTTTCGATGACCGCCTCCGAAAATTTAAGAAGAAGATTCAAGAAGTCGTATTAAAAGTCGGAGTACCAGAGGAGGCGATTATCAAAGTGCCATTCGTACCCACTGGAGATTTGTGCGAGCGTCGACTACCGAGTATCGAAAACTGGATCGTGTGTTTCTGGATCGCAACGTTCAAACGCTTAAACAGAAGTGCAAAACCTACGTTTCTCCTTGCAAATATCGACCGTTTTAATTGCGTTTCAGAAAGAAGAGGAGGTCTATCATCAGGAATAAGCCCGCCACGACCTGAGTTGATGGAGGGAAATCAGCTGCAAAAGCAGGGATTTGACCACATTCATCAAAGTCAGAGGCCGTGGGATGACCAAAACGCTGATGTTAATCGCGACTGTCGTGTGCTAAACAGAAGCCAATCGTTGAATGAACAAAAGCGGCAAACACCCCCGAAAACGTTGCCCAAACAAAAATCTGAAGAAAATAGGTCAAGGAATGAGCGAGGTTCAGGACCTGACACCCCTGTTGGTATTGATCTGGATGAGGCATCTACTGGCGAGATAATGATGGAAATTATCAGTGACGTCGGTAACGAGGGCAGCAGGGTATTGGGTGACTTCATTCGGCCCGGAACTGGCAACTTTCTGTCTGCTGTATTCGGGTGGTTTATGGCCTTGTTAAAAAAGTGGCTACAGAAAAAACCTTCAATAAAAAACGAGGCTGTAGAAGAGGAGAAAGCCGAGGAACAGGAAGGCAACTAAAAACTGATTGATGATATGTATGTGAAATGTTCTAAATACGAAGTCCTTTTTGTAAATACGAAGTCCTCTTTGTAAATACGAAGTCTTCGTTTCTCATACGAAGAAAGCATCGGTTCGTTTCAAAATGTACTCAAATTGTGCTTCGAAAAAATTCATAGCTTTTCACGAAACACGCAGTTCTTTTTTTAATTAAGAAAATCAAGTTTTCATCGTTTTGTATTGCATATTTTTAATTTCAATTTTTCAATCTCAGTTTTTAATTTTAACTGTAGAACATGCAGTTCTTTTTTAAATTAAGAAAATCAAGTTCATAGTTTTATATTGCATGGTTTTAATTTCCTCTTTTCACTTCTTTACGACAAATGCACTTTTATTATTTTCATACAATCACCGTAAACTTCAGTAAAGATCCAAACCCATCAGCTGAGTATTTTCTACGAAAATGATGTATTGCGAGACTTAAACTCCACTGTCCTCATTCAACGTGAAGAAAACCTTAATAAACATGGTCATTTGATTATTTGGTGACAATGCCTCCTTACAGTTCAAGCAATGGTTGCATAGTGGGTTTAAACATCTATAGGTTCTGAACAGGTGATTCGCCACTTTAAACTTTGCCACAAGCGTTTCGCATACGTTTCATCACCTCAGAAAATCCGCTTTTTTGCCCAAAGCATGGTGTTTTTGCCTCACGAAATTTAGTGTCATGTGGTACCTGGCTTCAAGGAATAATATAGCTGTAGTCTCTGTTCAGTTGTCACGTACAAAAACTAAAAACTGTGTTCCGTAATTAAGAGTAAGGTGGTACGGGAGACATCTTGTCACAGATCTCAGAATAAGGCATGATTAACACGTACAATCAGACCCTGTTTGAGCAAACGTATTTGTTTGAACATTAACGTAGGTATCGATACCCCCAGGCCGGTGAATTATCAGTTTATACAGGAGATTATAAATAGTTTATAATTTCTCGTTTATAGTGGACCCTGAGTCATAATCGCATTACTCGATCATTCTTCTGCATGAAATCCTTAACCCCTGGCGCTCTCCTAGGATATGTCAACTAAGTTGATTTTTTTTCCTCGAAAAAAGTATCAAAACGATATTGTTTTATCTTCATTTTACGGAGACGCCATATGTAATCAGTGTTCGTCATGTGTAAGCTACATAGTATTACATGCATGCGTCTAAATTCATTGCACTAGGCAGTGACATTGATAATCTCCATTAGTATATGCTAAAACAATGGATAGCGTTCAAGTTGCGCTCTGATTGGTTACTCAAAGCTCCGAATGTCCTTCGCTATTCACCTGCAAGCAACTCGTGTAGGGTTTGCATCCATGATAATGGAATTTTTGTGGGAAATACAGATTTTCAATCATCTTTTTGAGCTATTTTATGTCACTGTTTTAGTACATACTTAAACAACTATTCTCTGTGGTGTCGATGGCTTGCGGTGGATATTTACTTCACTCACTGCTTCGCGGCTCGGTAATTATCCCCTACTGGCCACCTCCACTTCGGTGAACAATTGTTAGTCATATGTTAGGTACACTGAAAGCTTAAACAAATATTTTGGGAAGGCAAGAGCAGCTCGCACTGCATTTATCAAGACTATCTTGGAATCCTAAAAATTGCCAATCACGTGAACAAGCAAGCAAGTGAACATGACCTTAAAAAAGACTGGAAAGTCATATTTCCGACCTGCTTTTTAAACACATGAGATGGAACAGATGAAATAGGTAAGGACACAAATATAAAAAAAGATATTTAAAAAGGAAAAAGAAAGAAAATCTTTCTAATCTCTTTCTATGTTACATCTCTTGCTATTTTACACCACTCGTTCTGTGATTCACGGCGTTACTCTTAATCGCCGGAAAGGAAAAATTGTCATCGAGGCCTGCTGATCAATATGAAAGTGTTTTTTCTCTAGGATTTCGTCCTAATTGTCGCATGTTTTCACATCACAAGAACATGTCCGGGCATGAAATAAATTTTGAAACCAATTCTTTTTAGTCCATAAACGTGTTATTATTACCATTATTATAATAATTATTATCATTGAGATTATAGGATTAAATAGCTCTTCGTGTTTGTGTGGTCATTGCGCATAGAAATCTAAAGAAAAGGTGGATTAGGAACATCACGTGCTCTTATCCAAATATATAGGAACCTTCTAATTAATTCTAACCACGTAATCCAACTGCAGTCCTGCATTGTACATGGTGAAGAAAGCAAGCGGGACAATTCACAGTTGAGTTTATTCTCAAACGTATTGTTCGAGAGGAGTTATTTCAAACCTGCTTTGGCAGATTGTACAAGTCGTGATTCTAAGAGGTAAGTCTCTAACCGGCGATGTGCTCAATTCTAAAGTTGAATTAATCGAGAGGGTTGGCAACCTACAAAACGCTTGCCTCTAGGCATACGTTTAAACTCCAATTGTTGCCTTATTTGTTCCGGTTGCACACAAAGGTAGTCCGTAGAGTAAACTTAAAGATGTATGTTCTGTAAATAGTATTATTCCATCCAATTTGATCAGAGTCAAAGTTTGTAATCAATCTTACTTTGTACGACTTTGGAGTTACGCACACACGATTGATTCGCCAGGAACTTCAAGGTATTACACATCGGCCACTTGGTTTTTTACAAATACGCCATACCTACGTCATATAATTGCTCACTTAATAGTGATCGACATGTTACACTTAGTGTAAAATCTTTGTGATGGGCCGTATTAACGGGCGACTGTAAATTGCAGAATCATTGCTGGGTCATGAATCTGCTTTGTTTTTTCTGATTTGCTACACACCCTCGCTACACCCCCGCCATGCCTTGTGTACTCCCTTGCTACGCCTCACAAATCAACCCTCTAGAAACAGCACCACCGCTGTTACACTTCCGCTTTGAATAATGGATGGATAAAGTTCAAATAATCTACTCTAAGTTTAGTCTGATTTAAGTTACCCCGAACTCTAGTTAATCTGGCAACGGAAACTTCTCACATAGTTTTGTCTACCTGACGTTTTTGGTATTGCCTTGACATACAAGATCTAATTAATTTACAACAATAGATTGCTTGCGTTGCGGATCGTCAAGGTATGCTAGTTTATTTTGCGTGTTTTCTGCCTGGCTGCGCCTTTGTGGCTTCCAACATATACCCCAACAGGTAACGGCTTGAAGTCAAAATAGCTTCCGTGGGAACATTCAGTGTACATGAATTTCCGTACTTAAAATCTTTCGAATACCACTGAACCTAACTGGCACTGTTGGTCAAGGACAATTGCAATGCTTGGAACATGTCTTGGTTATTATAAAAATGATTCTCACCTTAATTTTTGAATGAGGAATGTTTTAGACTTATATATTCGTCTCTGGCGTGGCTTTGCTATCAAACGAACACTAAAAATAGTTAGAAATATCCAGGAAAAGAGACTCATGTTTATTTTCAGTAACTGATGTGGTTAGCAAAAATTATTTGCTTGAAGTTCCGCTTCAAATATCAAACACCAAACATTTGAACTTATATATTCCAATATCAAGCTTCAAGGTCCAGCACTTGTCACCCCATACCCTGCTTATCACACACAAAGCTAGATTCCAATAATTACGACCCTATCTAACTTTAAAGTTTAGTTTTGGATGACTAGTTGAGGAATGAGGAAAATAAAGTAAGGGCATTTAAACTTTGCGTAGAGTGTTGTTTTCGTGAGTTTGCGACAATAAATGTCAGGAGTTCGTCAAATTATCTTTACTCTGTAATGAATACTGGGGTAGAATTGAAGATAACTTCAACACAGCAGAACAGCGGTATTTTCGCTAAGTCTGTTGGGTCATTAAACTCGATATCTAAAAACACTCCAAGGTGTCCAAATTAATATAAGAGAGAGTAAACTGTTGATAAAGTTGTTATTTACGATCATTCGGCGGATTACTGCCTATATTAACCATTGTTGCGCCACTTGGATTGATAAAGCTTCTCGTTACTCAACCTCATCGCGAACAATGCCACTTATCTCACGATGAATACAAAATAAGTAACAGAAGTTTCTGCTTCGGCTAGAAGCTTCTCACGCTGTAAAAGGACCCCCGTTTCGTTTGTATGACGCCGGTGCACTAAACCAACCAATGTCAAATTAGAGCGAAAAAGACTCATGGAAACTTTCTCCACACGTATATGCTCAAGACAAGTCCTATCAAGAGAAGCTGAACTTACGTGACTTTCTGAGTCTTGACAGGAGACAAATGAGTACACATTAATGATGTTGAAGAAAGTAACGTTTAAGTAGCCGATATGGTATAGATAAAACAGTTTTACAATGCCAATAGTTATTACTGTCTTGAAAAGAAAGTAATTGATAAACAACTTGGCCAGACACTATTCATAGAGTGTTTTCTGAGCTAGGAAAATTTTCTGTATTTTGACTCTTTTTCACTTTATTCCCACCTTATGCAAATAAGGTCAAATCGTGTCCGCCATGAAGAGTTATTTGATTGACATGCTCGGACTTTGTCACGTTGTTGCGATACATGCTAAAATGGGCAGAAAATATATCGTAAAAGAGCTTCTTACATATATAATTCAGAATTTCTGTGAAGAAAAACGCTAACAAACTTTGTGAAAATCATAGCGGGTCAAAATAATTTGGGAAGTTCAGTCTCTATGAGATGTTTCATTGACGTCAAACGGACTCGCAAAATCACTCAGACTTTCTGGCTACTACGTAAATCAGTCTGGGCTTTGGTTCAGTTCACTAGGACACTGTCTTGTTTCCTAAACGGTGTATTGAAAATTTTTACGGCAGAGTGGTTGCTTGGTGTGATTTACATGTGAACCAACAGATGGCTGTGAAGATAGTGCGATAAGGTGCGTTCCACTAAGCGTAAACATTCAGAATTGTATATTAAGTATTTCGATTGCCCTAAAAAACCACAAACCACTTAGTCTTTTTTGATAGAGCAGAACGGGTTTCCCACATTGAGACTGAACGCACAGACTTCCTAAATAATTATTTAGGTGATATGGTAAACTAGAGATCTAGAATTATAAGAGAAACGATTGGCGCAACTAGAGCACATTAGTTGCAGTTGTATCATGATGCAAGGTGATCTCTGTTCGTAAATATCCTTGTTACGTTTCGACTTTTGTTTTGTTTTCCACTCCAGTGAATATTTAATGGAAAGTTTTCCTTGATTTTGTGAACGTTTCAATAACATGTAGAGTTAGATAGACCTTCCTCTAAATAAACATTTGTCGTTCCTGAATATTCCGCGATACGTAAACTTAAATACGGCACAAATGATAGCACTTCGCACCCTAATGGCGTAATAATAACTAGCAGTTACAAAGTGTAATAGTTAAAAAGCTCCGTCTAAGTGAGCGTTGTGGTAGTCAACAGTCCTCAAGACTTCGATTGAAGGAGCAGTTTCACATTTCAACCAACGACGAGAGGTTTCTTGAGCGGAAGTAAAAAAAGGCCACAAGGTAGAGGTAGAGGCAGAGGTGGCAGGAAAGAGTGCTGGATTAAATTCACTAGCCCTTTACTTGGTGATCTGACTCAGCAAAAAATAAGACATAAACAAAACGATGGAAGAAAGTCAGTGACAGTGAACTTGTTTCATATTCAGTGTACTTTAAAATGAATACAGGCAACTGCTTAAGGTTCATAAATTTGCAAAAAGAACCGCTCTTGGCTTTGCATAAACCAGTTTACCAACAAAAATTTTAAACTGTGTATTTTTATAATTTTACTTGTTAATTGATTCGACCACATCTGCGCACGTCAGTTATTATTCGGAATTAAAGGGACAAATTACTGTTAATAAATCATCAATCAAAGCATGTAGACTGTAGCCTTTGTAGCAGTCGCGTTAATGAGTGATAGAAGGAATAAAACAGCACTTGAAATAATTTGACTTTCTTTCTCCCTAAATAGATTGCCTTTGTTGTCGTAGACATTACGTAATTCCAATGCAGGTCTGTAAATGCTGGTATTTATAACAACTAAGATAGCCAATTGATGAAAGAATTCATCGATCAATAAAACTCTCTGTTTCTGTTTTTTTTTGTCTAAAATATCGCTTATTGGTTTCAGTTAAGATGAAAAAAATCACTCCAGTCTCTTAAGAAAGGTTTACATTATTACACTCACTTAATCTTGAGAGGCAAGCTTAAAAAAGGCATCTAGTGGATAGTAAAACATATGCCTTAGTTGATGGAGCAATGAATAGCTTTCATTAGCTAGCTATTCTGTATCAAATATGCCGCTAGATGACATTTCATGAGCGCATTTGTCAAAAAAAAATCGTTCGTTTATCTACGATGTCTTATAACTAAACATAATGATTCTTTCACGTCACTTAGGCTGGATTTATCACTCTATAAGAGAAAAACTGTTTTAAAGTAGACAGAAAATTTACCAATCGTGTATAATTGACAGCATTACAGGTCCATTATTTTGCATGATCAACTAGACGAACCTTGCAATGTTGTAATCATTTGATTCTGTGAATGTTTAATGGCTCAATTAATGTGTCTGGTCTGAACCAGTAATGAGAGTAAGAAAGAATGGAGTTCACTTTGGTCTGTAATGCTACGAGTCATTAATAACATAATCGACAACTGATAAAGACCTGTGACCAATTTATCAATTTATGACGAAGTAACAAAGCGGAAAAAAAAACCATCGATTAAAAGTGTTCATAAATTAAAACATAGCGGTTGGCATTTTTTCCTTTCATATATCATTATGATATTTATCACTATAACAGAGCGCGTAACTGACGCCGAATATTCAGTTATATAAGCATGTCACGTGTGCTATCCTTAAAACTGGGGAAGGGCTAGCCCCGTGCCCTCACATCTTCTCTAAAGGGGAAGGACAATGCTCTCGCACCAATGTGCGTGATTGCGAGAAACCTCAGTTAGGCAACGTATAGGAGAAAAATGGCTTCTTAGAGGATCAGCTGAAAGTGACCGAAAGCTTTTCCCCTAAAGTGTTTCAAAAGGCACCAAATGGCATTAGAACGTGATTGAATTTTATGAATTTCCCGAGAAGGGTGCCTATGTTGCCACCCACGGCCATTAAAATACCTAAAAAGCGGCAATGCTTCCTTTGGACCTCCTCAGTAATAACAAAACTAATTTTGTTCCTATGGGACTGTATGACCTTATCCAAAAGCGAATATCAGTCGATAGCACTGATGATACTCTCTTGTTTGACCAATAACAAGCATGACGAAAACACAGACCTAGTTCAGAATGCTGATATGAGGCTACCAATAACCAATCACGTTCGACTATTTTGTTATCTTTTTGCTTAATTAGCGAAGCGAAATCATTTAAGAAACTTAGAACTCCAGTTGAGCTTATCGTGGAAAACTGCGAATTCATAAGACGAAAAACATCTCCAATACAATTAATTGATACTGAAAATTGCTACATACGGCTGGTATTCACCGCTTGATCAGTTGATAAAAGGCAATTGTTGCGCCATCAGTCGGCGGGAAAGCTTGTCAACAGCATGTGTTTCATACATGGTGTTTCAGAAGATTCTTATGTGCCGTCGATAAAAACTATTTTTGGCCATTATTACTATGACCAGTGAGAAGTTCTTTCATCAAGTACTACAGATAAAATCCATACTTCGAGGAAAGTTGCAAGCTTTACTAGGTGAAAAACTGGAGACTTAGAGCGTGTTTAACACACCAACGCATTTTCATATCCTTTAACAATGGCCATCTCCAGGGTGCTTAAGATCTTATTTGTAAAGCGAACGACCAAAAAAACATAACACAACAAAACAAAGCTATCATACCTGTTCGGTTCTCTCAGGAACGATGTAAAGTTGGAACGAATGACTGGAAAAGTTCCGCTTAAGGAGAAAACTGGTCATTTTTTAACAATGGAACAAGTGAAATGGAAATTTTCTCATGAATCTTCGAGAGACATGAATTTCTTTCGGCCAAACTAGTGTCGTGGTTTGAATGTTAAACATACAGGCCTTAGGCTATCAATTCACAATTATTTGAAAGACACTTTGTTTGACCGTGGGTTCAAACAATGCAACATCACACTGACAATTATTTCCGATTTCCTTTTCCCAATAATGAGTTCTTTGTTGTGGTTCTGATAAACTTTTACGATGTTGAATATATTATTCGGCATTCAGCTAGTTCCGATCAATTATTTCCACAACCATTTAAGCAATTTACTTTTGAAAGCAGATGATCTCGTTAGCGGTTGAAAAGCTACGTGAAGTGAAGAAGCCTCCAATTCAGGTTAGCTCGAGTGGTTTTGTCGCTTTGTTTTAGTTCAAGATAGTGGGAATACCTTAATCGGTTCACATACGGTTTGTTCTCAAAAGTTTCAACATGGCCTCGTTCGTACATCATAAATTTCCCTTTGTTCGGCGCTTAAAAGATCTTCAGTAAATGTGCTTTGATTGTAGTGCTGTACTGTATTGAGGCTATTACGAGAGGGTTGGGCTCATTTAAACCAGTGTGGTTCTGTGATAGATAATTGTTTGTTCGAATATCGATAACCCACAAATGTGCTAACGAAATAATGACTAGATAAGTGGGTGAGGTGAAAAAGTACTAGTTTCCATTCGGTGCTAGGAGGTATTGCAAGTTGCAGAGGCACTATTTAAGTGTTTGACCTGTAATGTGTCGTGAAGCCAAGCGGCATCTCTACGACAAAGATACTAAATCATTGATCATGTCGGAGAAAAATAATAGCTCTATTATTTGACAAATCCCATAAGTAGACATTTCCTATTTTTTCACAATCCGTTGATCCTTATGTACAACTTTCTTTCTTCAACGTTTAACGTATCCCATAAGACAGAAAATTCCCTGACGTCATGGCAAACTCCGTTACAGCTTCATGGTTCATGAACACGATTTGTCGACAAAAGCTTCTGAGCGGGGAAAGCTTTTTTGTTTTCCATTGACCAAAGTAATTAAAGCTCCTTAATAAAATGGTTCGAGCTTATTCAGTTTCATTTAATACACAACTGATTCATCATTACAGTTACAGTTAATGAGATAGTCATCAGTTATATTTTATCTGTATACCTGATCATAAATTCATTGAAGTGCGACATGACTTCTACTCTGAAGTAAAAGTGGCACCACCTGAGCATTCAAGAACGCGATATCACATTTTTTTATCAGGATAATCGGTTTGAAATAACTAATTCGTGTTCAACTTTACTTTAACAGCTACGCAGTGAATTATTCGACAAAAGAGCAGAAGTGTTAGAAATACTGGAGAGATTTTCTTGAAATTCAAACTAACTTCATTATGAAAGTGCAATGGCTCAAGCTTATCCCAACGAACTAATGTATAAAAATGGCTCAGAAACGAAAAGAACTAGCAGAAAAACAAAGGAAAACTGAGAAAATGTTGGATAGTCTTGTCAACAAAGACAGGGGGTGGCGGCGACTGATGTATTACTATGGCCGAACGATGGAACAAATTGCGTCCTCTTGACTAACTTTGCCCCAGATGGTTAACACAATGTAACCGTGAAAAAAAAAAAGATGGCAAATTTCTTTTTACACAAAAACGTTGCACCCTTTAAAAAAAAAAAAACACTCGATTCAATGGGCAAAATTTGGAATAAAAGCCGGGGGCGTTTAATCGAGAAAATGCGGTACCTCGTAAAACTATACTTGTCAATATCAAGGGATCTAAAACCACATTGGCCGAAATCTCTTTGCCACATCTGATACTGATGTTTGATATGTTGCAGCCTAGAAAACAACTGAAGGGCTGTTATTGTTTATTTGTTCTCTTATACAAATTTGCTCGAG
The DNA here is from genome assembly GCF_964200805.1 of Pocillopora damicornis. Taxonomy (NCBI): domain Eukaryota; kingdom Metazoa; phylum Cnidaria; class Anthozoa; order Scleractinia; family Pocilloporidae; genus Pocillopora; species Pocillopora damicornis. The sequence goes on from NC_142678.1 coordinate 5,797,889, forward strand.
GGACTAGTTAATTAAAAGAGATTGTAGAAAGTCCCATCGAAAACCTGAAAAACATACCACTTGGTGTTCCAGAACCATATACGTCTGCGATAAAGTAATTATTTGAAGTTTACTACTCTATAAAATGTTTCAAAATTTAAAAAATATAGTACACAAGCACTGAATTTTCCTCTCAGTATTCAACGATCCACACTTTAATTAGCAATTAGCAATTTGCCGCCAAAGTTACGTTAGCAGCTGCATTTTTACTCGTTAAAGACACAAAATGTGAAAATATCAGTGTGTCTCTCGAAAGACTCGATCTTGATCATAATAAAAGTGCAAATTGAAGTTGAAGAAGACTGACAAAAAAAAATTAACCGCTCAAGCGTATCTCAAAGAACTAATATATAAAAATGGTTCAGGGACGAAAAACGCTAAGAAGGCTATTATAAGAAAACGAAGAACGTATTGAGTATGTATTTTCAACAAAGACAGGTTATAGAGAGTGGAGTCGTACCAATTCTAACACCTAAAGTCTTTTGGGGAACAAAGTTCCTTATGCAACTAAAGTGCCAGTAACGATAATGATATATTGGTCAAAATATATATAGAAACTCAACTACGAGGAAATCTACCCACTGCTCCAATACAAACCCAATAAAGATATAGTTAGCATCGAGTTCAAAGAAGAAATGTCGTCGAAAAGTTTATTATGACATATTTAAATGTTATCATTTGGTTTTTTTCTTCTCTTTTTACATCTAGTGAATCTATAAGAAAGGCGATCTCTGGCTGGAAAGAGGTCGAAGCTGCTGAAAAATCTCTTTGGGAGAAAAAAGATCGAATATAGACAGGATCATCTTCACAGGTAACTGCTTAAATTTTTAAGACTGCATTTAGATCAACGGTACCTTAAAATACTAATCTGCCTCAGCAGAATATGAATGGAAGTCTGCGGCGTTCTACTGATCTCTCTTATACTTATTAAATTACTGCGAAATTACGGAAAATTCAGCTCTGAACAGGGAAAAGTCCTATAAAATGGATCAACAGTTCGAGAATCTTGGCAACCATCTTGCATGGGGCACTTGAGATTGAACACCATTTTTCTGTCAAAATAGTTAGGGCTTAAGAAATATATTATGTAGATAAAATGACTTAAATATTATATCAAAACCATTGGCAATGTTCATCCCCTAAAACGGAATACATATTTTGCCTAACTACCGCGAAATTTACCAAGACTAAGTTGATGACGGCGGTCCATGCTATGCTATCTATAAGAACTTTAAGGTGCCGCACTGATAACGCAAAAACCTAATACTGTAGTTAATGTGCTATTTTTAAATAATAAATAATGGTTACAGCTGGACAGACGGAAAGGCCACGAAGTGCTTTCACTTGCACAATAAGTGAAGGGCCTTTTGATTTTTGTTTCGTGACATTTTCGGTCATCTTCTTCGATCGTTTTCTCGAACAGTTTTGAGTGAGAAGGCCAGAGCTGACCGGAAGAGAAGGCCACTGGACCTTCCAAAACATTTTTACACTCAATTATTAAAACTCAGCGCATGGTAGTAGCCAGTCGTGCATTTTTGCACACCGTCGCTCTTCCTATGAGTATCGTTGTGGGTAAAATATTGATATACCAAAGCTGAGAATTAACGATATCCACTCGAGTTATTGTGAGTACATCGCGTGCGTCTGAGCCCTCTGAGTACCTGAAACTCTTTCTCTCGCCGTAGGGCAGAACCACTGTCATTCTCTTAAGTGTCATTAGTGCAAAACGTCGACGCACGCAAAATAGTATTAATAAAAGCATTATTAGTTGTTCAATGAAGCTGCCATCCCTAACAGGCCAGAAATCCTGTTTCAATGCAGGCTAGGGGCCGTTTGGGTAAATGCGCCATTTTATGATCCTATAGCGGCGCCGCAAAAGCCTTGTGAGAGTATGACCGCAAGTAAAAGAAATGATCATCGCTTGTTGAAGTATTGGAACACTTCAGTTTAAAGCCAAAGTGTTTTTAAGTGTTTACCAATGCAAAGAATGATACTATTTTAATTGTATTTAAAAAGAAAATTTGATGCGAATCAGGAGCACCTTTTCTGGCGAATGTAAGACAGCAGTGGTACGAGTAAGATCATGGTGAAACAAGCGGAGAGTAAGAAAAATTACGCAACCGCGGCGTGGACATAAGGTTAACATCTCTTTCACCCTATATCGGTCTTAATTGGTTAGCAATTATGCCATCTTGAAACTTAATCATTTGGACTGTGCCATAGAGAAGCAAATATGCAAGCTGGGGGTACGTTTGTCTGAAAATTGTGTTAATTATAAAGCATTAATGCTAGGTATGGCTGGGTCAATTGGAAGAGACGTAATGTTTTTCATTTTGGACGGTGAATTCATCCCTTCGACTTCTTGCCATCATAGAGCAGTCTGTTTCCTTCAAAACTTTCCATTTAAACTTGGAGACAGGAGGGCTGCGGATGAAAGCATAAAGCAAAGTTCAGCGATGTTGCGTCTCTCATTGGGACTCAAAGAAAAAAATGGGAAGACATAGGGACGGAGCTTTAGTAAAGGAGAATTGCAAAAATTAGCCAATAACTAAAGCATTACAACTTCGAAAGCGCTTGATGTTTAGAAGTGTGAAAGCATAGAACCTAAGCTACGTTTGTGGATGAGTGATTTTAATTTACCAGACACGAGAGATATTTCAAGATAAATTAATTATAGTCAAATTTTTCTCGATTCTTCTTTGAGTACATCTTGAGGAAAAAAAAATGTGAGAAGAAATAACTGCATTCGCGCAAAGCTAATTGCAGTAATTCGTCTCTTTCATTTATTTTCAGTTGCTTTCAAACATTGATAAAACTACTTATGGCTGTCATTAAAATAATGTTCTATTTATCCCGGATGTATAAGTGTTCAAAAGAAGTTTGTCAAAAGTGATCTATATTTAGCCATTACCTAAATGACATCGTCATTCTCATTCAGGTGAGCGCGAGCCACACAACCTGTATAAGCGTTCATCTCTTAGAAATTAGGATACAATTTAAGGTGGGTATAAAAGATTTAAGGGAAGAATGCAAGATGAGCGTTGAGTTATGTTATGTCGGCTTCTGTTGGTAATTTAATACCTAGAAAACGAGTCAAAATAATGTAACTTTCGTCATGCCACTTATCTGTTGTTGTGATGGATAGGGTAAGGAAAGTAACAAGTTTTCTAAAGAAGAGAAAAATTATGACGATTTTATTAATCGTAAGACAAATATTACCTTTCCACTGCGCTCTATCGTCTCCGCTGCATTTGACGTAATATGTTGCAAACATCGGTTTCATAATTCATATTCATGGAAATAATTGATAGAAGTTTCCTTTTCATTAGTCTCTTAAGCAATGGAAGATTAGAAGCAGAGCCAAAACTTGCACTTTTTGCTCGAGATACATGTAATTTACATAATGAAACGATAATAACCTCAGTTTAAATGAAATTTTTCATGATTATTTGTTTGGTATGGGTAATGCAATGCCTCGTAAGTTATTATTCGGAATACAATATGAATTCCTCTAGCCCAATTTAGTTCCCTGACACCTGAGTTTTATACACGATCAAAACTGCTATCAATTTGCATATCCACACGACGAGGAAAAACGACATGGTCATTAACGGTCTAGAATTATGTTGTTCCTTCTTTATGTAAACCACAAAGGAAAAAATTCACAAAAAAGGCACACCTTACATTTGACACACTGTTCAATTAATTACTTAGCAGAAAATAACCATAATTGTTGCGACATATTCGTTTGATTTTAATAACGTCACATCACATCTTGAGGGAAGAAATTTACCTCATCTCACTCAAAAGGTTTAATCCATTTCGGAACCTAGTTAATGGTTATTTTCAAATAAGGCCTTACAGGTAATTGAGAACATTCGAGAATCTCAATGGCTTGCCAAGCCTGTAAAGCAATTTAGACTCATTGTTGTATCTTGGATTCTAGACGACCTTAAATGACACCTCAAGAATGGGAGCAATCGAAGTTTAATCAAAAGACGTCTAGCCAGAAAAGACTAAAGATTCTCGAAAAGTGCAACCTCGTTTTTCCGACGGAGTCAAGAAGTTAAGTTAACGCTTTGTCGCCAGTGACACGTTTTGGTAAGTGTTTTTACAACTTTTTCACTAATGTAAGAGAGTTAGAAGGCCTGATTGGAGCTTATTGTGTAACTATCCACAACAGTACAAGACAACAGTTATGTTCAATCACAGCATTCTATCTCGTCAACGAAAAGCATGTAACAGCTCCAGCATAGTATAGTATTCCTACATTCAAGAAAAATAATCATAATAACCATAAATTCGAGAAATTTCTTCACTTTGCTAGCATTGAATGAAAAGAAAACGTGCGCATGTTTTATTTGTGACTCTCTGTATTGTTGCTGTTTCTTCAGCTGCAACTCCATATATAAAATGAGAAGTATTTTTAAACATCATCAGTGGTGCAATTGAGTGTATCACGGAGGGCCACTATAGCCGAGGAATCTACGCTCATTCGAAACCACGTGCACATCTATTTTTTTATTGCAGTCTTTACTTACTACTCTTTTAATAAACATATTTTAAAAAATTATACGATTAAAATACTGGAAAAAGCATCTACACGTACATCTTTGGTGATACAATTTGCGTTTTGTTTCAAACTGCAATTCGGACCAGACGTACACTGCTTGTTTCCAGGATTCGACACTGATTCGACTAGATTACTTTAATGCATGAACTACGAAACTGAACGCAACTTGAAATTTGCATGATAGATCCCTCACATGGGGTCGAATCATTAATAACGCGGCGGTGTTTCGAGGTATTTGATGTGATTTCGTCCTTGCTCAAGGACAGGTAGAATGGAAAGTTGGTTTCATAGTCACGCAAAGTCATAATCAAGTCTGTTCTTTTATTAATACTGTTATCATGCCTTTTCTCTCTATTATCCAGTTTTTCGACAAGTTTAGAAAAATGGCGATACAACAAATATATATTTGCCAGAAAGCGTTTTTCCCAAAGACATATTTGCACTATGCAAAACTCGTTAAGGGGATCTCAAAATGTATTGGTTGAGATGTCGTTGCCGCAAGTGATATTGATGCTTCAAATGTTATCGCCTATAAAACAACAGAAAGATTATTGCGATTACTTTTTCTCTCTTATCCAGAGGAATAGTTGAAGTTTTACAGGTAAGAGTAGTTATTGAAAGATATTGAGAGAAGTCAGGGAGAACGAGTAGTAAGTGACAGCTTGTGTTTCAGCTTAATAGATCTCTGAGGTAAAATAAGTATTTGAAGTATGCAATCCTGTCGATGTGGCAAAAATTAAAAAAAAAACAACAACAAAACAAAATAAAAAAAGAAAGAAAAACGGTAAAGAAAAGTTAGATTCGAAACATATGGGTGCAGTAAATTGGGGACTTGTTGCTTCCATTTAAAAATCCATAATTTAAGCTCAACATTATTTATACACTGATTTTAAAGGTGTCTATAGAAGATTTAAAGCTCGATTCCTCTGTCTAACTCTATAGCAATAACCCTGGTTCCTCTGCAGAACTCTTTCCTGTTATAGCTCCCGGGTAAGGCAAATTACCTATTGCTTAATTGCTTATTCATAACTATTACACATGATATCATTTGAAGATAAATTTGCGTGTAAAACAGATTTTAACAAAAGTCACTTTAGATGCTTTTTTTTTGGCTTTTTCACACATTTTGTGTCCTCATTATTATTTGCTTTGAACCCTTCATAAGTGGAGAGGGTGTTCACCACTAGTAATTTGTCACTCGAAGAAACAAAAAGCGTTATGCATGCAGTGAGCTTTTACGCAACATCTGTCTTCAAATCTTTGTTGTCTACAGCATTTGAAGCTGAAGCATCTAGTGTGTTAAGTATGATTGCATAATAGTTTCCCCGCTGATGTCGCCTGTCAAAAGCAGCTTGAAAAGGGTGAGATCCGAATAGAACTCCAAATATATTTGTCGATTTTTGAGTTAGACAGCTTAAAAAGGTTTGAAACCTTCTAACAGTTTGAATTATTTAGCATAACTAAATTATTGTACTAAATATTATTATATTTGTATGCTGCTAAAATTTCCTAATCCCTTTAAAGTGATTCCTCAGAAAAAAAAAGGTATCGAACATTTTTTTTTTAAACTGTCCTTAAATGTTCCCTACCAAGGTCTGTTTCGAAAAAAAGAATAAAAAAAGATGGTTCACCTTGCTTATTCAGGAGATATAATCGGCAAAACTTACACCATTTGAGCCTGTACTGGCACTAATCACGTGCGTCATTTCATTGGTTCACGGTACATTTTGCTGCAGCTGGAGCAAGGTTTTCAAAGTAACAACTGAAAAAAAATTTCATAGAAAGAAAATCTCGGGCGTATTGAACAATTTGATATATAATTTTCTGGCAAATTTAAGGGCTTTTTCCCTGTGCTTTTCTTCTCTTCCAATGTTAAGGGTTCCATTAGGGTTACAAGAGCACCGGCTGTACCTTAAACCTAGCCACTAATATAGTCAGACTATGCTGACTCTGTACGTATCATTTTGGTTCCACGTCTCCGCATCAGAACAAATAAAAAAACCGCCCCAAAAAAGGAGATCCTGTTTCTATTTTCTCTCTGATGTTTATCTTTATCAACATTTTTTAAAACTATTACATGAGAAACTCACCACGCCGAAAATGTTGGCATCAATAGGTTTATACTGTAATCATCCGCCGAAATAGTTACCTAAATCCAAAAAAAACATCTAGAAAATGCACAATATACGAAATTATTGCCAATTTCAGGAAGATTAACAGTGAAATGACACGATATGTAATTTTTAGATCGTTTCGATAGAAAAGATATTCAACAAACATCACATTACATGATGAACGGATGTAACCAATATGGCCTGTCGAAGAAATTACACTACTCTAAGACGCCACGTAATTGTGCCACAGGGAGAAAAATTTATTTTGAATTACCACTGAAAGGCTATGGATTGTGAGAGGGGTCAGGGCTCGTTTAATGTAATTTCAGAAAAGCCCATCTTCAAACGTTTTGGTCATTTAGATTTTCTCCTCTCAATACGAACGTTTTCCAAAACAAAATATATCCTTCCGATTCTTATACCACTGACTGCCCAGTTTAAAACGGTTTTATTCTGCATGTATAATAAAACTTTCATAAGGTTGTAAGGGGATGTCAATCTCGTGAAGTGGACTTTATCAAAAGTTTTCTTTGCTAAGGTAGTTCCAAGTAGATTCCAAGCTCCCTTGCATTGCCTAAAAGTATTGTCAGACTCACACAGATTGCATTCAATCATCTTGTACCAAGCCTACCTTCTAGTAATGACCCAGTGCCAGATAGAAGTGAAAAAGAGTCTGCAAAGTCTGAAAGAAAAATAAGACATATCATAAAGATACCTAGATTAAAGAAAGTTTTTATCTTTCTTGGGCCTCATACATGCTACTGAAGGATAAGCTTCACCGTAGTTTCCCCCTCCGCCAGCTAACTTAGCAGGCATAGGGGCATAAATTATATAATACTGCCAAGACCACATTCATCACTAAAACTTTTAAACATTCTCAAAAGAAGCAAACTAATAGAGATATTTAACTGTTTGCTTCTTAGTTAACAGCCTGGTACCAATTGAAGTTATTGGTGCAAGTTTCCATCATGACATCAAACATCTGCTTGTTTAGTAATTTACGTCAAAATGGCTGTTAGAATACACAAAAAAGGCCTGCACAAAACACCAAACCGTTACCATGACAATACTTAATTAAAATGATGTGAAAAATAACATAGGTTAAACTAGGATCTTTATTCTGTTTGTCGTCTGGCTGCTCTCAGCGGCACGTCAGAAGTCCCTCGAGATTTCGGGAGTGACGCAGTCAATCTGCCATTTTTAGCTGCATAACAATGGCGGCGAATGGTTCAACGGTCGATTCACTCCTTCTCACGTTCTAACCATAAACATATGCCTAAATATATTTAAAGCACATTATTACACAAAAACACATATCCCCTTGAGTAAACATTGAAATACAAATTTGAAGAGATAGATAATAGGTTTTAAATTTTCAATAAGCTGTAATCTATGCTATGGACTTTGGGACAAGGCGTCTTAGAAAAATCGGCTATATGCAAGGTTCTTGAGAAATATCAGTTTTGTATGGATTGAAAGTTATGCACTGTTCTGTGAGTTCCCTGCTTGGTTTGTTGTTATAATTTCCCCGTGATATCGATCATTGCAAGGCTGTCTTCTTGGAGAATTGGAGTAGATGAGGTCCCAGGGCAAACAATTAAGGTTTCAGAGAGAATAATAATCCTTTAAAACCCTATGAAAATTTACCTGAAGTTAGTCAAAGTTTTAAAGTTTTCAGTCGATACTTATGTACTCGGAGAAGGAAATATGAAGGTAAATTCAAAATCCGAGCAAAGAAACCCAAAAATATTACGAAACATCATTGCCTTACAGCTGTTTGCAAATGCCAATTCATTCAGTTTTTCTTGTTTGATCACGTGGAGATTGTACAATTATATATGGATTTACACAGAATAAATAAAATTTGGGATTTGTAACTTGAAGCTCCATCGGTTCTAAATGTTACCAAGGCAAGCTTACCTGGCGCAGCCTTGGTCGAATCATGAAAAGCCAATCTTTTTGCATCGGTGTGGGAATGAACAAAAGTCTATAGAGGAGGTTTTAAAGAAATTAAATGATGTGAAAGTAACATTTAGACAAACAAAGAATGCTGGAAAGGTCTCTCATTTGAAAGGGTCTCTCATTTGGAAAGAAGGGGCAGTTACATAAGTCTACATACAAAACGGTTAATCAAGTTAGTTCTTGCTGTCACGTGCTCGGCAAGATTAATCACGCGTATCAAGCTTTTCATCAACTCTCTTGTTAGATGAATGTACAAGTCAAGGAAGATTACTCCAGATCTTCTAGAAGATTCCAATTACTTAACAACTGGCAAATTGTTTCTTGGTATGTATAGATGCACCTGTTGCAGAAAAAAAAAAAACGTTTAGTAGCTTATTCTTAAGATTGCATGAGGACACTATTGCTGTACGAGTTGTATTTAGTTTTCTGGTCACGTACGCTACAACACTGCTTTCCTACAACGTTTAACTGTTGATAATTATTTGTATCATGTTCACTCAATGTTTCTAATGGGAAACGGATGCAAGAAGAATTAAGACCAATTAAGATTCCCGCCCTTTTCATATCTCTAGAAATTTTATTGAGCTGCTTTAATCATCCCACACAACTCGTAACAACGTAGTTCTCGTCAGGACAAACTGCAGCTCCCAATCTTCGCACCACCACTTTCTCGCTCAATTTGAAAAACTCTACATGTTAATAGCAAAAAGGAAACAAAGAATACCTTAAATAGCCCCACATGATATTGCTTTGGGCAGTGCTAGGACAATATTGGTGATTGTTGGCAGAGAGCCATATCTGCTCTGTTCAAAGAAAAAGAAGACCAGCTAGGATGTGAATTTGTAGCAAAGTGTTTGCCTGATGTATATATTTCTTTTTTTATTTCGGCAAAGCGACTCACTTGAATGAGTTTTTATTCTAGGCAAAGCTTTGAAAAGGCTCCCAGATGTGTCTAAGGGTCTAGTTCATCCATTAACATGTTTCAGTAAACTGTAAACCAGAATGACAACTTAATTCTAATGATGTGATATTGAAGGAAAATTAACTCTGTTCTTGTCTCGAAATAAGCACTTTCCGAGATTGAAGGTATTAACTATATTGTTTTTGTTTATGAAACCCGAAGGCTATTAAGAGGCTGAGAGAGGGCCAAGGTTACCACAATGCATTTTTGTAACTATCCCTGTTCGTTCAATTCAAGACCTAGAAAGCAATGAGAAAACTTATTTCACCTGGTAATTCGTGGAATGTAGGATACACATGCGTTAAAAGGAAATCAAACCTTTAGCTTAGTTGCAGTCATATTAAAATCAACTAAGTGTGCCGGGAGCAAGATATTTCTTGTGACGTTTTCAGCCAACACAAACATTGCCATTTACGCGGTGGTCTATATTCACTTACATTCTTTCCAACGAAAGACGCAACTAAATGTTTTCCTTTCACAATCGAAAGCTATGTTTAATAGAAGTCGTCACACGCCGAACATTAATGACTTTGATAGAGTAATTCAAACGAGGCCGTATAAGGTAGAGTAGTTCAGATGTCAAACTTTGTCACTTAGGAGCCGATTTCCATTGTAAACAGAGAATCTTTGTTCTCATTATGTATTAGTAATTACTAATCAGAAAACAATTGTCGAAAGGCAAAGGTAGAAAGCGTGTCGCCTTTTGATTACTTGCCTTTTTCGTAGGCACGAGCTAAAAACGGAAGCTTGGTAAAAAATAATCAGCTTTCACCGCTCGGAGTCTTCTTGTGTAAGTGGGTAAACTAAATTATAAGTTAGTGTTAAGTTCCAGGCGGCTTTCCTGAGCATTTTGAGCCGTACAGGCCACTCTTTTTGGTTTTAAAGACTTCTTGTAAACAAAGCAGGTTCGCTTTAATTACCATTGACTTGCGCAGGATCACCGCCACGAAAGTTGAATGCTGCTCAGTTAAGTTCCTTAAAAATACTTCAGTTTGGGGATTCATACGTTTGTCCTATGCCTGATGTCAATGTGACCTTCACCATGCGTACAATTTTCCACAAAAATTGATTAGAAACATACAGTTCAGGTGTTAGCTTTCCCTGTGCCACTTTTTATTGAGTATGAGAGCGGCAGCATTAATTGCAAGTCGACTCTTTCTCAGGAGCTTCTAAGTTCACATTCACACTTTCACAGTCTTAGCTACAGGTCAGCCTCAGATTTTACATAGGTTAAAGAGGCATGTTCCTTTCTAAAGTGAAACTATTTCTATTTCGTCAGGCCGTTGAAAATGCTGTTTTCCGTTACCCAAGTCATGGTTGTTGTGTTACTATTAGCCGCCACCACGGGCAAATCGACCCACAGACTACAACAACCTTCGGACTGCCGAAAATCGAAAGGCTACCTCATCATGGGGAAGGCCAACTGTAGCTTCAGAATTACAACTTTTGGTTGTCGAGGCGGCTGCTTGTCGTCGGCGAAACCTTTCAGCTATGGAACTGGATTTGCTTCGAGTTGTGGGTGCTGTGCACCTATCGAAGATACTATTGAAGAAAAAACGGTAACCTGTTGGGGGGAAAGGAAAGTGATTCGCTATCCAGTGGCAAAAAGATGTGCCTGCAGAACATGCAACTGACAGAGTCTCATTTTGTCTATTCTTGGTCGAATTGTAGCTTAATTCAAAACAGCGACTGGGCAATAAGTCGTCAAAAGGAATTTAAGATAGCAGATGTATTTCAGGTTTTGATGCGTTTCCGAAAGTAACCCCACAACAAGACCTGAAACTTTGTTAAAAAAATTCTATCGACAACAGGTTTAAGGTGAACACTAATTTAAAAGTTAACGCTGCCGTATTTATGGCCATGTATTATATTTATGATTCATTTTTGTAACCAGCTATTTGAACGTACAGTTAGCTTACAATACCTTTATAAGTGTCAATCAAGTGCAGAGGATATTGTGCTTCGTACCATTGCACATTTAATGAAAACCAACTGGAGAACAACTTACAGAAGATTATGCAATAGTGGTGCAACTTCTCAATATGTTGATGGAAAGCGGTCGCATAAAAAGCCATTAAGAGAAATTGGAGTGAAAATCATGCTATAATCTCTTCAGGGTATCACCCAATATTAAATGAGATATTTGCGATTTAAACGGTTTGGCATCTGTTAAGATGTTTTTCATTGGAAAAGGCAATTAACATTAATGTGAAAGAGACCATTTTTGCCTACGGCAAGTTTCGATTTCACGACCAATTTACGTATATTGTTTTTGTTCGCAAACCTGCGTGAAATATCATCGATCCAAAAGAAAAAGAGACTGAACAAAAGCAAACACGTTTGGGGACACTCTAAGATAACAGAGGCGACAGCCTTTTACATGTGCATAAAAGGGTTGATTACGTAGGGATTGTATGTATATAACCTTAAACCTACCACAGGTAATTGTAAATAATCTAAATAAATGTTTTCCCATTAAATCCTTGTAATAAGGAAATTCAGACCTAATGAAAATAGTCCGTAAAATCCCTAGTTAATGTTTATTTAAATGCTTCCTTTGTTTTTGGTTGTAATGGTAAGCAGCTATTGGCGATCAAGAGCCTTCTCTCCACTCTCCCCAAAGTGGTAACTGAAAATGTTCGCTAAATCGGATATTTGTACCAGCTCCTAGATTAATGGCTTTATTGGGAGGTCGCACAAACTTTCACCTACTGAAATGCTACTTCAGTCGTGCAGGTGTATTCTCAGTTGTACCAAAATGTATAGATTTGTTTTCTCGATGGCCTACAGTATACCCTGAGTCCTACAGACGCCTGTTTAGATGAAGACTACGATAATTTTCTGCTCAATAAAGTTTTAAGCTCTCTGAAAACTCCAAGCTTGCAATTTCTAATGATAGAAATCATTTACCTCATAGGAAAGAGGAACTATTACCATTATAATTAAAATATAATCACCTTAACTGGTATTTGTATTTATTGTATTTCATTAGCAAAGAAAAAACGGGCGACCGGTATCTGGTATATGTAAAGAAGGCTTCGGAAGAAACACAATAAAGTGCTACTCTGGTAGAAATTTTTGGCTGCTTCTTACTGTATCTGTAGTTGCCGTAAAGTTTTAGTGTTCGCATTTGCTGAATAGAAATTCTAAACATTATCGAAATCAGGAATTTCTTTTCGTAAACGTTCATAATCGTTGCAATCACTGTTTAGAATAACTGATTTAATTTTTACTGAATGCAAAAAAAAATTGATGAGTTATGATAGTTATTTGCTTTTTCATTTTTTAGATGGCCAGAGATGTAATGCAAAGGTTTTCATGCAAAATAATAGGATTAACAAAAGACAAACTAACGCGGATAATACTGTCTAGGAAAACACCACAGGAAAATGTCAGGAATGGCCATTTAAATTCGACAACAATCTTCAGCAGGATACAATAGGGAAATACATGAAACATATTTTATGACAATATAGAGTAATAGCTAGGATGAACGTAAAATGCTTTAGTTTAAAAAAGAGTAGCGCACCAACTAACGAATAAAGACTTCTAAAGTAATTTTATTGAGGCTGAACACAAAGTTAGTCGGTGGATTCTGAAGCCAGAAAATGAATGTCATGTAACCTTTCAATCTGTTGCTGCAAGAAAAAACTCACTAAGAATAAAACATGCTATCATGAGATCACTTACTCACTAACTTTTCAATTCAATTTTTTTCACTTTTATGTATACCTTCTTGCTAAGATCGTCAAATGATATATCTACGAACAGTCTTAAAATTTGTTGTAATTCTCTGTTTTAGCTGAAAGTTCCTCCCTATTATGTATGACACAAAAGCAGGTCACCTGTAAGTGGCTCTCAGTCTAGAGGAAATAACTAAAAGCAAAGAATATGAATTTTCGGTTTTCAAGCGAAGACTGCTCTACTGCCGTTACATTCCAATGGTTTGCTGGAACAATCTATGCGGAGAAAGTAACCACATTACTAACGGGCTGAACAGTCAAGTGAATGTTGTAGTATCAACTAGTTCTAAACATACATAGGCTAACATGTATATGCCACACACTGTACATTTGTTCAACAAGCGACGTCCATTTCATCTCTTTTGTGAACGGAGACCTGTGCGCAGTTGTCCTATGGTTGTCGAGAGCATTTCAAACAGCATTCGAGATCTAAAAGCTCTTTAACTATACACACTTGCGATTACCTTTGTGTAATATTTGGTTGTTCCTCGAACACCAACATCATCCTTAAGTTTTAGATGAATCATATCACCCTCTTGTTTTCTCAGAGCAACGTTCCACGAATTCGCAGAAATTGGCTTTTGTTTTGAAAAGCTCTCTTTCAAGATTCAGGTCTTTAAGGGGACATGAATTTATGACAACTCAAACTATTATCATTTGTTAAGAACTCCCCTGTAGAGTCGTGAGCTCTTATAATACGGTATACCACGAGTTTTCATAGCTGCAAATACAACTCGATCAAAATTATCGAAATACCTTCCAAACATAAGAAGATACCTCAACCTCACTTGTCATTAAAGGGGCAAAAGTATCGAAAAATGAGCGCCAAGTTAAGTAAGCTTAAACGCTTCATGACCTAAAATTACATTGTCTTAGTCAAGTTCTTTTCTGTAATTTATTTGGTGACAGGAGCGGATGAGTTAACTCTGCACCATTTAGGGGGAATATTTGCAACAACTGCAACGATTAAAATGAAAAATGAGGTGAACGAGAATTTCATGAAAGGACTTACAACTAAAACAAAGTTCATGCATTCTTAAATTGTTTTTATTTCAGTGTCACTTTTATTGTCATATATCAATCAGAGCGATTTCTAAGGACATTAGTTGACAAGAATGATTGAGTAGATTAATTGTAGTTGTTAATTGTAGTAGTTAATTGTTTAGCTACATTTTGCTAGTTGTAACTTAATGCGGCGAAGGGGCGATATTTATAATGCCAATTTGTTACTCTCTATTGATTCGTTGTCGAAGATTTAGTGTAATTTTTTCGTAAATAATGAGGGGTCTCGAAACAGGTTGTGAACCTTAAATAAAGAAAGAAATAGCATTTCTTCTAGCCTTTCTTGAAGGAATTAATATTGACATAGATATTCATTTAGGTGGTATTGAAATTCACACCCATAAAGGAAAAGGTAACTTTTTTTCGCTTTCAGGTTTTGGCCTTAAAAAAAAAATAAGAGCGGTCCTCTTGAAAACGCGTTTAGTTAAGAAATAAATTATCAACTTGCCGCAGACAGCCACTCTAGAGCTGTTGCTTTTGGCGATATCGTCACGGAGTCGAGCTTGATTTGAAAGGAAATATGCAAAATGGCTTTGCAGGATTTGTGAAATAATCGAAGAAACGATTTTGCACAAGAATCACACATTAGGACATTTAATGATTGCCAAACCTCATTAATGGTACACGCATGGTTAAGTTTAATCAACATCATAGCAGTAGTTTTTTTTGCGATGAACGCTCCATTTAAGGTTTAGTGTTGTTAAGCTACTGAATATTATTTTTGGCCTTAAAAGGAACCACTCATATCATACTTCCATCACTCTATGCAGGGGGCAAAAAAGATATTCTTGCCTTTGGCGTTTTGGTTCCAGATAGCTAGCCAAAAACACATGCAATTTTTTAAATTGGCAATGGAAATGTAAACAGCCTTTTGTCGTCACAGATGGAAGTACTAAACAACTCGAGATTTCCACAGTTCCCACGCTCCTAAAACCTGCATTAGTTTGATGCAATTAGGGGCATTGAATTCGGAACTTTATATTTGTAATGCATGTCGAACTCCAGTGAGATTTACCTGCAGTCAAAACTACAAATCATAAACTGAGCAACTGGTTTACTCAACGTGCATAGAAACATAACGTAAACATTCATTCGAAATCGTTTAGGGTAAATGTTTACTGAGGCCAATGAAACATCGAATGGTAGTAAAAGGTATAAATATTTTCCAGTAAAACACATAAAATTGTCATATACGGCTGACTGAGTAAATTCTTCGACATAAGTCAGTTTAGCAGGGTAATTTAGTATCATCAACTGAGTTGATAACGTAAATTGGTCACCGTAAAGAGTTTAAAGTGTGACGTTTCGAGCGTTAGCCCTTCGTGAATCGCTCTGACGAAAGGCTAACGCTCGAAACGTCAGCCTTTGAACTCTTTACGGTGGCCAGTTTACGTTATCAACTCAGTTGTTTTGTTAAGTTACCCCGTTCTACTCTCCCACCGACGCAGCACCACAATTTCTTTAGCAACTTACCCCCTTTATTCGTAAGTCAGTTTAGTTCAGCTGATGTAAATAATATATTAAAATTACTTAATATCGTATGAAACGCTTCAAATAACTTGTAAGAACTGAGGCATCAAATGTTGTTGCAGACTGTGCATGAACATTTAATTAAACATTGCTACGCGTTATGATGTGGACACACCTAGGGAATTAAATTTCACCTAGAAAAATCTGTATAAATCAATGATATAGTTATAAATCACTTTAGGACAATGGTGATTTTGACTTCAAAAACCATCTGTGTTTAGTTTGGTGAAATATAATGCATCTCGTTCTCGCCCTCTTTTAAGTGACACTAAGGTTTAAAGAATGTAAAGATCATGGTAGTACCAATATATTTTCTGTTGCATTTATTACCTTTCCCTTATTAAGGATTACCAGTTGACATATAATGCCTGTTTCATAGCATGATAAATTGACAAGTAGCATTTTAACTGATCATAATTGAAAACAAGTTCTAGAAAGCGAAATAAGCAAATATATAGGCTGAAAGCGTCTTTTATTTAATTAATCAAAGTGCTGTGAAGTAAAAACAGTTATTGCGGATTGTATATGTGATGTTCCAGCGCAACATGTGAGTGTCACGCGAAAACTTAAAGCTACAATAATCTTCATTTAATCCACATCAACCTTTATACAAACCTAAATAGAACGTAATTCACTAAAGCGCAACTCTAAAGATGTAAAGGTCACGGAAACTTTTTTTCCAATTGTAACTGATAACAAATGTACATAGCGTTCATGTAGCCTTCTTCGCTCGGATATGAAAAGTTGTGAAACGAATGAGTTTCAATGCATTCTATTCTTGATCAAGGTAAGTGCTCGTCGTCTTGGGAAATTCGTGTGACATTGTTTACCTATCATGGAGAAAACAGTTGTTCATGAGTTGCTAGTAATGTGTCTTTGTGGTAAACTTTGTGTTGTAACCAATGTTCCGAAACTACTGAAACAAACTGTCGCTTCCCGTTTCGATTTAAAAAAGAATGTTCGATTCCATTGCTTCTGTGGACTGTTTTCTATTCTTTCTAACGCCGGACCCACTTTGAGATCTGCCGTACCTTAGTGCTGGTAAAGGAATTAATAACATTAAATTTGAACTCTTTGCCTTTGACTTTTCCGCGAACTATTGCCGAAACCACTCCAACTACCGCACTCTCATGGCGACTAGGGGAGTTTACGTAAACTCCAGAGCCGGAGACACCTCTAACTCCATCGCAAAAGTTGAGAATCATATCGTTCGCTTTTCTGTATACAGAGCAATATGTGTACCACAATGAATTGTACCATTTGTCACCGTGAAAACCAGAGAATTGAATTTTCGAACCGGGAAGAAGACTGCTTATCTGCACGGACATGTGTTTTCTTGAGTGCTTGCGCTTCAGTTTTAAAACTGCAAAATCGTATCTCAGCCTCTCTTTTGTTTGGGTCTGTTTCTTCCACTTTTTAGGTATAAACTTTCTCTTCACTTGGATCCAGTGGAACTTTCCTGATCGCTGGAGCAAACCTGGAAATAAAGTTGTATTAGCATACAAAAAAAAAAAGAATCGATGACCTTAATTAAGAACGTTACGAAAACATTACTGATATCTGAATGATAGAAAGTTATGAATAATTCAGATGAGTACCTCAAGTACACTTGTTCGGTTTGTCGAAAATAAGCTCTCAAAGAATACGTATGGGTGGCAAAAACAAAGTGCACTTAATGGCTCTAAAGACAGTCAATGGCCGTTTTTATGCTAGAGACGTTAAAGTTGTCTAAGAGACGACTTTAACGTCTTAGACAACTTTAACCTCTCTAGCATAAAAACGGCCAATGTGGTTCGAGACGCTTCAGACGAACTTCTCGAAAACAGGAACTCAAAGAATAAGAAAGTTTGTAATGAATGACCGGGTTTGGGCACATTGCAAATGCAAGATTTTATTCCGCTCTTCCTCTTGATTTCCTAGAATTTTTTCAGGCGTATGATCTCAAATTTCTGGAACCGTTTACATTTGTCCAGTTTGCTTAAATCAACATCTTGCCGTTGAAAGGTATCTCATCACTCTAAACAATTTCCAAACAATCTTTGAGAAGACATTTGGCGTCAAATTGAGACCGTCCAGTGTTTAGCTGAATTAGACCAACATTCTCTCCAAAGGCAAATTCGCAAAGAAAGCGTAACATGACGTTTCGATGACTTTCTTTCCTCAATTACAAATGTGGTACAGATTAGCATAGGCGCAATATAGATAGGTACAGAAATGTAAGTGTGAAGAAAATGACATAAATGAGAATAACATGTAGGTATTCAAACAAATAGTTTCGCGCGAATGGAGTCGGTCTGTTTGTTAACATTCTCAGACATACATAGCATCAAGGAAAAAAGTCACTTGCACTCATCACTATCAGGATCATTAAAAAGTTCCGTTTATCCAATAAAGTTGTCCTAAAACGATATCTATTGTCTTCTGAGTTGATAATTTCTAAACAGGCCTTTTGTTGATCGAAGGTGAATCTTAATTGTCTTTAGCATCTTGTTACAGAGCTTCGTTTAAGGTATGGTACATCTGCACCTGAGGGTAGCTTTATTTCACGCACTATTGAATGTCACGAAAATACTACATTGTTGGAATGCTTCAAAACTTTGAGGTTTTCATCGATTACCGTAGAGACACTTAATAACGAGCAAACGCATCAAAGGAACAAAACAAACAAGCTAATCAAGAACATAACTGTATATAATTCTCCCCGACATTTAGTTTGAATAATGCTTATGAAAAAGATTCTAAGTAGATGACGTTTATTCCACTTTCCGCAATGGTCTTAGTCAAGCTCCACGCCCCCACAGCACGCCTCACTTGCCAATATAACAGGGTACTAATTTCAATAATCTCATATTAATTTTGGTGTTACTGTCCGGCGTTATTCACGACGAATCAAAACAAACGTCGTCAAGTGGGGTCTTTGTTTGCTGGAGCCATACTCGTCTGACAAACCATTAAGAAGGATGCTTTTCAATTTTGTCGTATCACTTTAATTCAAGATTTCAGTTTTGTCCTTGAGAAGTTAATAGCCCTCCTGAAGTCATGTGACAACCTCACAAATTAATATAACAGAGCAAAAATTGGTAAAGAAGTGGGAGGAATACAAGACACGTTAAAATAGACAGAGACCGTAGATTGACAATACGCTAACAAAATCTCAACCATGTCAAATTGATAACATGGATTTTATAATTTTGAATATTCTAGCAAAGTCGACCCGGTGTAACCTAAATTGATTTTTTAGCGTCAGTGAATTATACTGCATAGTGAGCCCGGCTGTGACATGAGACCTTGTAAATAAAGATCAAATAAATTTCGTACCAGAGATGTTGCACAATTCTTAAGGAAGGAATAAGTCTAATCACTCACCAACTTTTAGTCGTTTGGCAATTTTTAAGTGTCTTTTGCCGTCGTGTACACAGTGAGCGGCTGTCAGCACGTGCTCAGGCCCGATGAGCGTGCCAGTGCAACCGGAAGAAAGCATCACTGCAGTGGAGAACGGATACATCTGAGCTTCGAGAGAAGTTCGCATATTAACTCGGTTGTCCTCTCCAAAGATTTGCCTTCTCCGTCTACCTTGGCTGGAATGCACTTGTTTTATGGAGAGGCCATGCCCGGAAGTCTTTCTGGTTGGTGTGAAGGCCGAAAGGACTTTTTCAGCAAATTCTTCTAACGAATTGCTTTCTTCTTCTATGTTAAGAAATAGAGTCCCTACATCATTTTCCACTTGGGTTTCTGTAATGGTCAGGTCGGACCACTTGGCGGGTTTTCCGTTTTCTTCTTTGATCAGTTCAGCGTATATACTGCACACATACGTTGTCCCTAGTACTGCAAAAAGCAGGAAAGTCAGGAACAGATCCATTGATCTTTATCCTCCTGGCTAATAATCTGCCCTGCCAAAAAATGCATGACGAAAGGCACATCGTTATAACTGAGTTAATATTTTTGCACACAAAGTTTGAAAAAAAAATATGTAAAGATAAATAAAACTACACATGGCCTAAAAATAACAGCCATATTTACAGTAGACTGGTCCACTTAACACAAACACCTTAAGACAAACTATTTCAATCGTGAAGTGCATGCGTTCACCTAATTCAATGTTTCTCGTACGGATTTCAATGCCAAATGATTTCAAATGACACGAACTTTGGTATTTCACTGTGCCATCTGCTTAAAAACAACTTAGAGCCTGACATTTCACTCACGCACCGACCCACTGTCTTAAATAAAAGGACGACAAAGTTAAAAATTTTTGAGTTTTGACAAATTATCATAACAAAACGATTCATAATTAGCTGTAATCTTTTCGCACAATGTCTTGGATATGACAATCATGTTTTAAATTCCAGTAACCAAACAAGGTTCATTCGCCAACGTTTACCCAAAAAGGCCTCCCGTTTGAGGCTCCATCTCATGAGGAAAGAATTTAAGACATGGTCGCTTTGACAAAAATCCACCCTCAATATGCTTTTCTGTTGGCGGAAAGGTATATGGAAAGCAATCGACAGGGCACGTGGGAGACCTCATTCGTAACTCCAAATATCGACAAAGACTAGTAAATTTGCTTAAATATATCTGACCTATTTACCACAAAGAATAGAAATGAAAATTACCAAATATAGAACTCACCTCAGGGTACGTTGTTAGCGGAGCAGGTGGACTTGTTTATGTTCCCTTTTTTGTAACAATGAATCTGAAAGGAATCATGACGATAAAAAGTTAGTTCTCCTAAAAGTGTAAGACTGGCTAACTATACGCGTTGATGATAACTTACAAGCAGATCAGTCAAGCGCAAAGTGCGCTTCAATCGGGATGGCAAAAGAAACCTTGAGGGCAATAAGATATCACTGAAATATCAAGCAACATGCTATGTCATCATGTTTTATGTCTATGCTGTTTTCAAAAAAGGGAATACCCTGCTGTCTTTTACAAATGCACAATTTACTGAACTCGCTTCTTTCACGTGCCAAAGAAACTTTGGACCCGGCCACGCTCTTCGTAAGATTGTTACAATACTGTCAGCACGATTCCTTTCTCCAGGAGATCAATCTCACAAAGAAATGTACGACAATGTGAAAGTACCTACCCAGCTTTGTAGCCCACGTGAGACTTGCTCCGCTTAACTTTCGAAAGGGCGCCTATACAAAGCTAAAACTATTTTCGACCTTGTGCGCTTGAGGTCTAAATTAATGCTTTAAAGACCGACTTGCTTTGAGCATGAGAAAAGCAGTGAAAACCATTTAACATCCAACTAAAAATATATATGTCCTGGAGGGATTAAAGTTAAACACCGGGTAACCTTTTAAAAATCGTTCATCAAATAAAAAAATATCGCTCTCTTGACTCGTGAACTACCGTGACAGAATACGCATAAAGCTGAGGTATACGTCAGTACGATATTTTGCCCTCTACAGTTCCTTTTTCCTTCATAGGATTTATAGGATCGAGAAGAATGTCTCCCAGGGACCGTAAAAATTTGCGTGTAATCGTCAATACTTAAAATAATATACTCAACTCAACATCAGAAATACGTTTCGACAGAAAAACTATACTCTGTTATACTTCGCTCAACTGAGAGGTAACATTAACTCTTAAGACTAACGCTTGAGACGTCACCCAGCTTTAGTAGAAACTCTTTAGAACTGCATTATCATCTCACTTGATAAAACCAAGCTATCTTATGATACCCCCTACCGACGCAATACCACAGCTTCTTTAAATTTACCCCCCTTTATTCATGAGAGGTACTATGGTTACACAGTAGTATCCTCTCCACTGGTATGAGAGATCATCATCAGAATTAAACGGCCGACGATTTTTTGGACCATTTTCAAGTAAAGACACAGACACTTTCCTTACAACAGAATGGGACTTTGGAAAAAATGCTTCGAACAAAAACACCGAAGAGGAAATAGAATGAACACGCACTGTACTAAAATTACCCTTTGAAACATTTTGGATACACGTTAACCCCACAAATAGTGCGTACATTACAAAAGGAATTTTTTACATCGGTTTGTTGAAAAAATAAACCTCATCTTTATCATATATGATATCTCGAAATATAAACCCAACAATCCACTTTCATTTCACGCCCAGCGTAAATCCAATCACGTGCCCCTCAACTAGTTTCGTCTAGGAACCACGCAATCAAAGGTAAGAATTTTGCTTGCAAGCGGAGACAGAAAAGCAGGAGATAATTTAAAACAGGGAGCTAGTTAAAGACAAACAGAATTTCGAGGAAAACTCTCCCCTCAGTTAAACATTTTCGATACCAACTACAGAGTTCTAGAAATGCACTACATTCGGCCGATAATAATCAATCGATTTTTAAGCTCATACCTTTGAGGTCCTCCCTGGATTGGTCGGTCTGTTAGCGATTGAGAAGTACTCAACTAGAATATTTGTATAGGCGATATAAATAGTTCGTACGTCAAAGGCTTGGAATTACATTTTGTAAAAGAAACAAGGGGGTAAATCTTGCCCCTTTCTGAAATTTTCTGACGCATCTTTCTATTAGCTAAACATAACTGTTAGCTAAGTAGTTTATTACTGTACAATATCAGAAGTTTCCCAAGCGGTAAAGGACTGCTTTCGTAATCCGATCGAGGTACGTGAGAGATTTTGAGGACTTTTGGCGGCTTTACCACCTAAAAGCATAACCACTAAGTAATTAGTACAACTACTAAGTAATCGGAGCTAAATGCAATTACAGATCGGTAATTTACTACTCATTAGTTCTTCCTGACGCTACACCCATAAAGAGCCTGCACGTCCGACGGCAAAGAATTATGTAAAGGACGAACTCGATACTCGAACTGTGTTCACGTTAAGTTTTGTTCAAAGGGTACTAGAATTTAAATCTCATTAGAGTGCTTTTCAAATACAATAGTTTCGAGTTTTCTTTTTCAACCATTCCGAGTACCGAAATGGGATAAAATACATGGCGACAGTGGATCTAAGGCTCTCCCTTGGCTTGCACACTGCTAAGGAGACAAAACTGTCTCTTTAATGACATGAGTAACAAGAAATAGTCTTTGAAACGAAATAGGGTTAAAATGGTTAAAAGCTGTACGTTATTTTTAGAACAAGGCATACTTCAAATATCAAGCTGGGCTGTTAAATATCGCTCATCGTCTGAGAGGAATCAAGAAATCAGGCAAGAGGTAATAATTGTATTCGTTTGTTGTCTTTTAAAGAACTTCGATGACCAGAGCTTAATGCGAGAGTTCTGTTAGTATTCGACAGAAAGGATTGTCGATGGCATTAGTGCAGCTTGAGCTGTTTTTGCATGTTAGAGCACACTTCTTAATTATCTGAAAACCTGACGCATTTGTTGGCTTGAATGTTATGGGATAACACGAGAGGGCAACACAATCACATGACATAAATCTGCTATTCTTTAAAACAAATTAAAAAAAAAAAAAAAAAAGAAACTTAACACAAAGGTTAAATTGCGTAAAGCACAATATAATTGTTGAACAATTGCCATAGCATTATTGATTGACTTTGATTTTATCTACCTAATCAATGGCAAGTATTTTCGTTTGCAGTGTGATTAAAAGCTAGCAATTCAAAAAAATTAATGTTTTATAGCAAACGGTTACATCCTCTACTTACTCCTTATAAGCTGAGATGAATCCGACGGCTAGTGTTGTCGTTGCTATAAACTTGTATTGATTGTTAATCTTAAAAAGACTTTCCTTGGACACAGATCAAATTTTTGATGACAAGTACTTCTCTTTTATGAGCCATGTCGAATATCCGGAAAAACATGGACTTTGTCTAATGTTGGTGGAAACGGAACAGCGACAAAAGTAGATGGTAAACGATCCAAACATATGAAGTTCAGAAGTCTACGTGCGGCAAGTGAAAAAGCGATTAGAGCCACGTTACTGAGGCAAGAACAACTCGTCAACGCACGAGCTCAACATGTATGACGATATCATAACAGAAAAAATTCTTCAAGCGACTACTCATTATAATGAAAGACAGATCAGCCAATCGTAGTCCAGCAAAAGCGAATACCAAACGTAGACGGTCCAAACGACGCGATTCTTATCTAGGATTCTATTATTACTTAACAAAAAAAAGATGACAAACTCGAAAATTTCGTCTGGGATCGAGTATTACATGTATATATTTAATAAATTCTTGTTCAGTATGTCTTTGCCGGCTTTCCGGTGATTTAGACAGATCCGCTTTCTGTCAGCGGATGACACAGAAATCAAAGGTCTCCCTTTTATAACAAGGGACCTTCAGCAAAGCGGTTAGTTAGATTTTTCTTTAGAAGATCGTTTTCTTTGCTTTTCTCGTGACCGTGGGAACCGTCCCAAGGTTTAATATTGCGAGACAAACGATCAATATAAATTATTGACTTTTTGATGATGTTGCATGTACAATCAGCTGCACATTCCTGACAGTTTACTTCAGCTGGCATTACTTTTACCATTACATGTGGTAGATAAGTCCTTTCGCAACTTTTCATATTTAATTTAGTCCGCTAGCATACCAATCTGATAGACGTTTTGAACAAGTAACATCATTCATGGTACCATAAAACTAAGCTAACGTTCCCAATATCATCTCTCATTTAAGCCGTCTCCATGTTGATGTCGTTTAGTGACATTTGAAAGGCTGCTGAATCGAACTTCTAACCATCACAAAAATCCTTCCAAGAGAAAAAAAGAAGTCGCAAAAAAAAATAAAGCATTTTAAGTAACCTTTTAAACGAATTGAGAAATCATTTAGATTCCAATGATAATTGGGGTTCCTTAGGTTTAAGAAATCTCTAAGACGACGTGTTAATCACGTCCTGATATGAAACTCATAAATCCCGCAGTATCGTAAATAGAACACCGATAACTATCGCTCATGGCTTCCACGCCACGGCGTAACTTGGTTGAGAGCCCTTGTAAACGAGATTAAAAAAAGATTACGTACATCGGAAAAAATACCTCGACATTCAGGAAACCATAGATTTTCACACAAAGAAAAAAGGATACAAGCTAACTGCCATATTACGTAGGAGACCAAAGGGCTGAAGGGCGCCTTATTCAAAAAAAAAAAAAAGAAAAAGACCGGAAACACTTCAGTAATTATATCACAGTGAAACTACATTTTAGCTAAGTACAATTAGGTAAATATAGAATTTTACAGCTGTAGACGTTGACTAACCATTCATATCCACAAGGTCACAAAGATTGCATTACGTTTGAATCCTCTCAAGGAGAATTCGATTGGTTTAATTGTATTATCAAGCTCCGTTCGAAACGGCTCGTTCAATTAAGACCTCGCTAAACTTCACAGCGTCCCATTATTCTTCCATTACTAATACCGAAACGATGAGCCCTTAAAAATTAGTTTCACATTTTCGAAATTGAATTGTGATTACGTCAAAAATATGTATTTAACTGGCTACAGCCTATTACCTATCTGAACAACAAAACGTATGTTTTAGTCAGTTGCAACACGTTGAAAGCGACTTACACGTTCCTTTTCATAGCTACTACTATGTTTTACTTGGATGTAATCCCTCCCGAAATCGAACGGGATGCGCCGGCCTTGACAAGCGCCAATCGCAGGCCCTTATAATTTGGTATTTTGCAGTGTGGACTCAAAAGTTGATTCACCATTCCTTTATCTGACGCAAGTGAGAACAGTTAGTCTGCTTGCATATGACGGTTTATCCAGTCACGATACTTCTCCGTATAGGTGTACACACTATATTTGCCAGGCAGTCCGCAGCCTTGTCCCCAGCTATTAATTCCACCAACAAACCACTTTCCTACCGAATTCTGGCACATGAGAGGGCCTCCGCCATCTCCGTAACAGTTGTCTTCGCCACCCTTCTCATACCCTGCACAAATCATATTATC
Source organism: Pocillopora damicornis (assembly GCF_964200805.1). Classification (NCBI taxonomy): domain Eukaryota; kingdom Metazoa; phylum Cnidaria; class Anthozoa; order Scleractinia; family Pocilloporidae; genus Pocillopora; species Pocillopora damicornis. The sequence continues at coordinate 5,823,751 of NC_142678.1, forward strand.
TTTCACAAGACCACCGTATGCATTGGCTCCGTTACAGACCTGGCGGGAAACAACGGGCACTCTTTGGGACCTGAGCGGGGTAGATGTATGATGGACGTTGGCCGGCCTAAAACCCCAACCTGCTACAGCGCACTTGCTCTCGAGCTGTAGCTCTCCTTCATCCGGTAGACATATCGTTTCCACCAAATCGTTCAATTGTGCTGCTCGCTCAAGGTATACCAGAGCGATATCATTCTCGTTTGTTGACGGGATATATGATGAATGAACATATATTTTTTCTGCTCGTATATTTTGCTCAGAATTTTCCTTTTTCGCGAGATCAAACTCTCCAGCCCGTATGACCCACTGAAGAGGTTGTTTAAACCTGCAAACGAAAGTCTGTGGTTTATTGACTTTTTCTTTACCGACAGTAAAAGTCTTTCAGGTAAACGGCCAAAATCGGCCTATGGCAAATCTTCCAGTTGTCGATTTTCGTTTTCAGCCGCGAGAAACGCCATATCCAAAGCCACCGAACACATAACTGTCGGTTTTTATTTTCGTACATTGGTTTCATCTTCCCTTCTAGGAAAGTTTGAAAGTCACCGTCTGTGAGCGATACTGATTTTTAAATGTTTTAGCCGCCATAATTCAAGAACGTTCCGACAAACTACTTTGTATTGAGAATCGTGAAGGCTTTTCCATTCATTCAACAACCTGATCGAGTGGCGCGAAAAGCGAGTGACGTATCAGCAGCTGATTGGCGATATAAAACACACGTGAAAAAATATCGTATTTTTCCACATGTCTTATTACGGCGTTTCTTATGGCTGGAAATCCTTGTATAACACCATAGTTTATATGATAAATCTTCATATTAAATATTTTCTATTTTTAAGGAGGCACCCTTTTCACCTGTAGCTGAAAAAACGAGCACCTTTGAATAAATTTTTAATACCTCTTGAAGCAATGGGCTGCGGTGAGTACCCATCGAGGAGCAAGGAGAGCGCCGCCACACTGCTGAACAGATTGTCCCATAAGCAGAAGAGCTACCTGCCAGGGCCATCGGCCAGGCCACTGCTTTGGTAAATCTCCATCGGACTCCCACGGAGAGACAGAATATTTTAGATTACCGCATCCTGGAGAGATAAGGAATCAGAGAATTGCAAAACGATCCGATATTAGTATAGGGAGTAATATGGGCTTTTGATGTGAAAATAAATAAGAAAAAAGTGGACATTCAAAATCGTTGTCAAGTCATAACACACTTTGAAAATTTGTTATTTACAGGTAGCTCTTTAAAATTATGAATCATCACAAATCTTAAATTTAACCATTTTTTTACCACCCAGGTAAAAATCATTAAATCTCATCTTTATCGTTCTCGAACATTTAAGACAAAATATGACCATTGATAAACTTATCACCAACAGTCATTTTCCGGGTGAACAGACTTATGAAATTCTTCCTGCGCTTTTACCTGTCAATGATAAAACGTGCTTTATTGTTATTTCATGGTGACCAACCATTCTCCCTAAACGAAAGCTGCATTTAATATCAATTTGGTTACACAGGAACAATAAACGTTTCAGGCTTTTGTACCCCTAGTTCATAAGTAACAGGCAAACAAAAGAACTCGCCATTGTAAGTATACCTTTCTTCCCTTCATCACCCTGAGAAGACTTAGAGGGACCGTCGTGATAAGTCATGCCAACTTTGGTTTTTATATCACCTGACACCACATAACGCACCCAGAGACCGTTTCCCGAGGATTGCACGGGAGCAGGTATCTTGTCTCCGCAATACCTTCCTATCAGAGGAGCGTGTTTAGTAAGGCCGTTTCTGATTTCAACGTAGTCTTTCATACATGAAGGATCGCTTTTTAAGAAATCAAAAGTTATAAACTTCAGCGTTACTGTGCTCTCCGCCTTTGAAGAAGTGACATGCCAGTGGCAATCTTTTCTGCTGGGCGGATTTGATTCACCACTCATACGATGGCCAACTGTTGAGCACTCGGTTGCGGATCGCGATTGGTCTGTATAGTGTATGATTAGCAATCAAGTGAGATACAAGATTAATAACCACAGAAAAAAAAATCTCACAGCAAAACGTATAGTGCTAAAAATACTAAAAAAAATGACAGAATCTTATAGACTTATTATCGAGAAGACACGATCCAAAACAAGAGGCTTAAAAAGAACTGATGTTCGACGTTTTAGACTAGAAATACTAACCTGTCATACACCCGTACAATTCTGTTCGCATAGAAACAAAGTTACGTTTAACCATTGGCCAAAATCGGAGCGTGCTTGACTTAATGGTGTTCCATAGAGTGTGAGATATCACTGAATTCCTGTCTTTATTTCCATGAAATACCTGAGGAATGAATGATATAAATTCGTTTGAAGACAGTAAAAATCTTTTCATGTCTTTAGCGTTATTTGTTCATTCATTCGTCATTTATCACACCGTATACACACTGCAAGCGTAGAAACGTCTCTGTTTGTCTTAGGAGTGCTAAACTTTCAAAACTTGAACATAAAGAACACGAAAATTGACAGTTTTGTATTTGCGGTTGGTTAGTTAAAAAAGATCAAAAACACACGGGAGCACCAAACTTTTACATGAGAGACGAAATGATACAATTGATTTTTATAGCGATCAATCTATGAACTATAGGACTTGACGATGATGAAAATGAGCTTAGTCTCATTTTAAAACAGTATTTACGGTTAACATGTAATTATCACCTTGTTCTTCCAAAGGACGGCTGAAGTCTTCACATGACGAGGAACGGAATAATTACGCCAAACTTCTTCTTCACTTTTCCATGACACTCGGTACTTCTCCACCCACTGATCAACGGATCCTCCATAGCCTTGTGTTGCCACCCGCGTTATTATAAAAGGGTGCTTCAAGTTTACTTGAAACCAAGGGGAACGATCCTCTACGCTTGCCGTCCAACCTTGAGGCCAGCGATTCAAATTGAGCCTTCCTCTCTGGGCACCGAACTTGTCATGATCATCCTCCCAAGCGGAAGAGGCTGTTAGCTGTTCGTCTTCAATAATGTCCGGGTCTTCTATCCCAAGAGGCTCTTGACATTCGTCTGCATATGACAAAAAAAAAACAACAACAACAGCAAAAAAGGATAATAAAACCATTCTTATAAACTGTTAAAAAACGTGCGCAATAATACAACAAATAGGGCAAAGAAGTATAGCTAGCTTTCCACATAAAAAAAGGGAGAACTTCGTAACCGACCTCGCTCACGGTGGAGTCTCTGTGGCTCAGTGGTAGAGCATTGGAACGCGGAATCCGAAGGTCTGAGGTTCGATTCCTCATGGGGACTCAGAATTTTTTCTTTCTCCCACGTTAGTGACAAGACGAAAAACATCTTCCTTTAAGGTTAACTTAGTTGTGAATTTGAAGTAAAAATGAGCGACAATCAAAAGTAGTAGGCCGAATTGAAATTCTCTTATTAATGTTACAATAATGGCTTACCAAATTTACATCCATAGAGTTCTAATCGCAAGCCCACACCACCTTTCCAACTTCTTGGTTGGATTTTTACTTCTTTAGAAATGAAGGGTTCCTTCAGCATATGGCGTACAATCGTGTTGTGATCACTATTACCATCTAAAACCTGTGAGTCAAACATAATTAAAACGTTCACCAGAAAGACAATGGCTTGGGTGCCCTGTATAACCTTGAAGATACTAGGGCTTTGGTTAAGATACGAAACTTACCACTTTGATCAAACCGAATAAAGAAACTATAATCATAACTCAATGAATCAGCCAGCCGTAATTAAGCTTGCAAGAAACAAACAAGCAAAAAATCATGAAAATAGTGCAATAATAACGATTAAAAAAGGGATGCCTGAAATAATAATAATAGCAAAAACATGCCTGTAAATTTCTTATAAAATTCGGCACGTGAATCGAGCCGGTGTTTCATCGAAGTTACTGGTGGAGCCATTTACTGTGTGAAGTGAGGTTGTGTATCTCAAGCAAAAGGGTACTTCTTTTTGCTGATACATATCACGAGTGGTAAACCATATGTAAAAAATATGAAAAAAAACCACCATCGGTACAGAGTCATTCTGTCACCTACCTTCACTTTTCCATCTTCGTGATAATACACCTCTCCAGCCTTGCTGTCAAGCCAAAGCAAATAATAGCTCTCAATCCATTCACTGAAAACTGGATTACCATAACCTTGAGTTGCAATGCCAGTAATTACATAATCCGATTGAAAAGTGACTTTGAGCCAAGGATTTTGGTCAGTTATATCAGCACTCCAGCCTTGGGGCCACTTACTGTTATTGAGTCTTGCATGCTGCGGACCAAAGGTGCTTATGCCCATCCACGTGGAAGATGATGACAGCTGTTTATTTTTTATTTCACCGGATTCAAGACCTAGTGCATCGCCGCATTTTTCTAAAAAAGACATCGTTTATGTAAATATATATATATATGGGTAATGAAACTAAAACAGGATTGAACTCAAACAGAATAGTAACGGTCTTTATTCTCGGAGTTACTGCAAGGCAGATTGGAACAGTTTTTAAACTATGAGCCAAGAGACACAATAGAGTATTGCGACCGGTACAAGATCAATAAATTCGAAAAACCTTATCAAAAAATAAGCGATAATCAGTTGGCTCTATAACAGTGTATTCTTCACCTAATATTGTGAACAAAAGAAATCGCATCGTTCATGATGAAAAATAAATTAGCAATTAGTGGAAATACTACTCAAGCGATATGTTGACTGGAGAAACAGTTAGGCTAACACGCATATTAATGTTATTACTAAAAACATTATTTAAGATGCAGCTGAGAATCACGTAGACATTCTTTAAAAAACGGTTTACGTGTGAGGGCGTTGAAAATGTCTCATTCGCAATTTGTTGAAGACTAATTGAAAACTTAATAAATTTTAAAAATCACCTTAGGCAACGAGAAAAGGTAATGCATTTGAAGAGTAGTTTTTATCGCTCGATTCAGTATATTACTGTCCCCAGTGCATACGTATGCTTGTTAGAATCCAACGGAGAATTGAACTGGCATATTATCATTGGGTGGAACTTACTTGGTGGATGAGGAACAGATCCCGTCGAAGGCTTCCCACTTGGTTTCATAGGTTTTAATGTTTGCTTCATAGTAGTCCACGTTGCTTCAAAACCCTTACTTCCCGTTCCAATTGTATAATAACGCATCCATAATGTATCCGTAGAACCTCGCACCACCATCGGTGCAGAAATGCAATAGCGTCCTAGCAGACGAGACGTCTCTGATGGCCCGTCCCTCAATTCCACGTACTCCGTAACACAGTTATCGTCACTGTTCAGATCAAATTCGTTAAAACCAATGGCAATTTTGTTTCCTTCGTATACAGATATAACCCATACACAGTCAACAGGCCCTTGGGCACCAGAGAAGGCAGGGTAGTATGGTGAGAAGATGTCACCACTTGGACGCATACGTTTTCCACCGCACGGCTCTTAATAAAGTAAAAGACGATTATTAAAACCGTTATATCTTTACAATGAATTACACAATTGTTTGTCATGTCATCTAGTGCAAAAAATAATGCGCTTATAGGCGGTAACAGGACCCGTATCTCATCGTTACTATAAATGTCTTGGACCGCCATTTATCTACGGGTAACTTTTATAGAACCAGTTTTCATCTAGTCACTCTCCCAGTGGAATGTCGCCCACCTAGTCAGTGACTTTTGTCAACCTGAAGAATGAACATTTCATTTTGCAAATGAGAGGGACATGAAATGTGGCAGGAAGTTTACACTTAGTGGATATTCAAAATATTTGGAGAAATAAATCATACTTACCAATCACGTTTACTTCGGTTGACGGAGATTTAGTGCCTAGAACTGGATGGGCATACCAGTATGCCTCAAATCCTTTGTCTGTCACGCTCATATCAGACTTAAAGAAAACGGTCATTTCACTGGATGTAGAGTCTACCACCGGCTTGCTTGAGTTGCCACAAAATCTCCCGAGAGTAGTTGGAGAAGTCGGAAGGCCATCCATAACGAGCACAAAATCATACTGGCAGCTTGTGCTCTTCTCCACTTGTAAGTACATGAACTCTAAGCGTATTTTGTATTGTGGTGATAGTTTTATGACCCACTGACACATTACATCCTCTGGATACTTTTTGGGATAGCGAGGGCTCTTTATAACGCCAGACATTTTTGTGAAAGTACCACCACAAACTGTAGAGTAATAGATGTGAGAAGAAATTTGTTTCGGTGCCAAAAAAATTTCAACCAGCCTATCGTAAAAATAAATTCAGTAATTGACTGATTATTTCCAAAGAATAACGATATTTCCCAGGAATTCCAATGAATATCTATAGTTAAATTCACCCTTTGTTTGCGTGATTTTACTTACCGGGGTCCCCATCTGACGTCGGTGCAGGCCCAGGTGGTAGCGGCTGTCCTTCAAAAGCGTGCCATTTAAGCTGAAATCCTCGTTTTGGAGTTAAACCGTCTGAGTGAAACTTTATGTACATTGCGTTTTGAGAAGATTTGACAGGGGAAGGAACTACATCTCCACAGAATTTCCCAAGCAAGGGCATGTCTGATCTATCGCCATCCCTGACCTCCAAATAGTCATACAGGCATCTGGATTGTCTTTCGAGTTGAAATGATCTGAATTCTACCTGGATGACCTGATTACTTGGCGCCAAAATTACCCAAATGCAATCTAGGTTTAGTGGATATTGGTTAGGGTAACCTGGGCTGGTTATTTCACCGTTTTCTTGATTCAAAATTCCTCCGCACTCTGTGGATAAAAACAAATTACTTAATAACGTACATAAAAAGTAAACAAATACATATGAAAAGAAAAATGAGGAGAAAAAAGTAAGGAAGTATAGAATTAGGTATGAAGGTTTGACGACTGGGGTTTCAGCAAAAAAAAAACAAACAAACAAACATCTATCAAGTAAAAAAAGGGAAGAATGCGTGTTAATACACAAAAATGGTTTACTCTAAAATCATAAAAGGTTGACTGCTCGCTAACGGCAATTAATTTCTAGTTCAGTAAAAATTAGAAATCTGGAAAATAACAGAAAATATTGCTTACTTTCAGGCGGTGCAATTGAAGGTGTAGCTTTGGTGGTTGTGGACGACTGAGCCGTTTGATTTGCAGGAATGTAATGAGATATCCTTCTCCATGTAGCCCTAAAACCCTTCTCATTGACTGTTCCATCAGTGACAAGTCTTATAAAAAGGGAATCTCCAGTTGAATTGAAAGGTGAAATGATCGTACTTGCGCAGAATTTTCCAATTATTTCAGAGAAGCGAGTGCTACCTTGTCTAACTTCGACAAAGTCATAATTACAACTTCCGGAATTTTCTAAATGAAATTCGTGAAAAGTAAGCTCAATCGTGTCTTGGAGAGGCACAACTATTGTCCACACACACTCGCTGTTCTTTGAGTACGATTCAGGATAGTTGGGTGATGTAAAATTCCCACCATCACCAGTCATTTGGCCACCGCATCCTGAAGAAAAATTAATGATTCAATTAATGAAGAGACAATTTCATGAGAAAGAGAAAACAAACAATATAGAGCGAATAACTTCCAAAATAGAAGGAAAAAAAAGCATCCTACACATCAGTCCTTAAAGAGTCTGTTACAAAATCAACAAGGAAATGCATTTATATGTGCTCTTTAGGTGCCTCGTGACAATGAGCTTTCATACGGGCCTCATCATTTCGTCCACTTTCTCTACATGTTCACGAATAAGAGAGGCAATTATACCGAAACATTCCTAATGAACGACGAAAAATTACCACCGGTCCAGGTAGACTGGTAACCATGCAAGAGCCACTAACGCAAAATACAGAAGGCCCGTAGAGACATTTCAGCGTTGACCACGATTAAGCCTCGCTCAGAAAATGCTGGTAGATATTTTAAGATTTCTAACAAATGTCTACAATCTGCGCTTTGCAGCAGTTTTCAAAGAATTTTAGTGAGAAAAAGAGCCAGATAAATCAACAAACCTGTAGGCATAGTAGGCGTAGTCACTTTTTCTTCGGTACCTGGTGGTGGCTTTTCGGAAAGCTTTTCTGCCTTCCACATTGCTTTAAAGCCCTGTTTGGTAGTGGACGAATCTGATCGGAAACCAATCCAAAGGAAATTGCCCGTAGAGGTAATGGTGGCTGGTCTGCTTGTGCCGCAAAACTTCCCAATCATAGGGCTTTTGGAGGTCGAACCATCCCTTATAATAACGTAATCGTATTGGCAAACAGAGTTGTCTTCCAGGGCAAACGTTTCAAAAGTAAGCACGACTTTGTCACCCGGTTCGGTTTTAACAACCCATGCGCAAACTTTATCCACAGGGTAGTTCAAAGGATAATTTGGTGTCTGTATGATACTACCTCTCCCTTCGATAAGTCCGCCACAGTCATCTGAAAGAAATCAGTACAAGCCGATAAGTTTAGTTTCAACCTTTGTATGTGCCGAATAATTTTTGTTCTTACTTAAAGGTGTGATAATTTACCTCTTGCGATTTTTGATTCAAAATGTATAAATATTGTCGTAACAACTTAGATGCAAAAATAGCCTGATCTGAACAAAGCAGAAGCAAATGAAATGAATACAAAACAGAGAAAATAATTAACTTATCAGTACACAAACCCGCTCTCAATAGAATAAACAATCCTGGAGAAAAGCAGTTGGGGGTTTAAAAGAACAAAGTGAGGGTAATAAAAACAACGTAATTAGGAATTGAAAAAATGGATTGCATTATTATTCTCACTATACCTTTCAAATAATGCAAAACGTGCTAATCTTAATCCACCTTCACAATATATCTTGGGCGAATGCAAAATGAAAAGAAATATTTTTTGAGACGAGGTGCGTTAACACCTATTTCAACGCAGAGGGATACAATCAGGCTGCAAATTTGCCTTTAAAACCACACGCACTCTTCCCAAGATATTTCAGCTCTAACCGAAGACAAAACTTTGTGAGAAATTCTGCAATATTCTTGGTAAAATTAAGTCCTAGACCATTGGGACAAAAAAAAAAAGGATAAGGAAACAGAATGCACTGGGTGACCTCTTACAAGAGTTACTCCTAAGCACATATCTACTAAGCATTAAGACATCGATGACGGCTTTTGTTATTTAATTAGGAAAACCAAGATTAGCTTTATCAAGAGTTCAATGTTGTCCTTGAGTAGCATAGTGCTATAAAGTCAGACGTGTAAATCAAGTGAGGCCAGATATGCGACGATAAACTAAATTAGCGTAGCATACATGGCCTCACTTGATTTACACATCTGACAAGATGATCTTGTTTGCGCAATTCTTTAACTGAGTTTTTTGCATTTCTAATATGCCCCCACTGAGCGAGTTATCCTTCTGATCGACCATACACAAAGGTTTCGATTAATTCAATTTTAAACGAACATTCTGCCCTAAAAGTTCCGTTTGAAGGATGTCTTCTAGCTTTAAAATTCCCACACGACATTTGACTTGTATAGTTAAAATGAGCTGTGCAAATATCAAAATTGACTTGTGTGCAGGCCTCTTACTGAGCCATTTATGCACTTAAATCTAAAACAGTTTTCAATGAAGGACATTTCAGGTGTGATTAATTATATTGACGGGTCATGTTGAAAGTCACGATGAGCAGGAGGATGGAGCGACCCGACAGACAAGTGAAAAACAGTATAGATTACAAAGGAGTAACCGACTTTGAAGTGTTTCGGTTATAATATTTCACGAATGTTCCAGAAGGGTGCACCTGCGATTTAGGGTAGCGCTAATATTTTCCCTCTCAGACCAAGAGATTCGCTTGCAAACATGTACTTGACAAATTCAAACTCTATACTGTATTTCGGGAGAAGACATCAAATTTCTGTTCAATCTAGCTTGACACATACCAATAACTCCTTTACACTGGACACTGGGGTGCCCTCCCCCTAGTTTCGATCCGAAGGATCAGGCTGGAAATTTACAGAATACCTCGACCTCGGTGAAAAAACAGAAAGACGAAATACAACTATATTGAAATCTTAAGTGCCGATCAAACATCTCAATCAGTAGACATTATCACGCAAAATGTATTACGCCTCCTGGATGTTGCTTTTTCAAATCTACTTTCTATTAACACTCTTTTAAAATCTGATCTGACACCTTATTGCTACCTCCTTTCATGGCTTCATATCATCAACACGATTCGAAAGATGAATGTTACAAATGCTAATTAAGGGTTGAAACTTACTACTCGAAACGAGTAACTTACCAATGAGTTGTGCTTGACCACCTGATAACAGATAAACAAGACAAGATTGACGTTAGTGTCAACGAAGGACATAGCATGCAAAAGAGTTCGTCTCTCGGTATTTCAAATATACGCGTCGAAAAACGTGCCGCTCATCTCTACAATACTTGTGGTGGATATTACCGCAACTTAAAACTGTAAACATGAATTGTTCACTCGCGATCCCAACTTTGACAGCAAATTTATCAACTCAAATTACTATTACTACTTAATTTCGATTGTTAGCTGCCATAAAGCACTCGAGAACAGGCACGTTGGAGCAGAACTTTCCTTTTAATGATGTCAAGGAAGATATTTGAAAACTAGATGGAAAATGATTATCGAACTTTCTTTAAATGTAAACCTTGAGATCACTTGTCAATCCTTGGACTACGAACTCACACTTTTATTTTGAGTTACACTGTAAACATTTCTTAAACATGTCACGTGCAGTTGAGCTCTACGATGACTTCTAAATGTTATCGTTAATAAGCGCTAACTGGAAGAAACAACCCGAAATATTAAAGGAAAAGTAACATACAAGGCGTGTACTGGGCAAATTTGCTTAGGCTGCGACTGAATTTTACCAGAAATCGATGTTGACGTGGTAAAGTGAAAGTTGATTAACATTTATAAAAGGAGGTGAAACAACATACCTTGCCAGTTGACCACCAGGGCGAGAAGAAGTACTCGAAAAAATGTTTCTTCCATGGTCCCAATGTTAGAGGAATTCGAGAAACACTGAAGGAATGCCAGGTGTGAGTCCGTCTATGTTGAGTGCTCTGCTATTACTTCATTTATGCAGATGCGCACTGGAGCAAGGATTTCATAAGAGGCTTTGAGGTCACTTTGGTATTCTCACATATATTAATCAATCGGAAATTTTCAATGACCTTCTAAACGGATCCTCCGTCCGACCAATCAAATGCGCTTATCACATAACAGACACTCGTACTCCAGTCATTACAATTTACATAAAAACATACGCTGTCTACACAAGCGGAACTGCTCGTGTTTGCCGTAAGGAATATTTGTCGATGACTTCTAAATGTCATTCTGCGGTCGAACAACGTGGTTTCAACTATCAGCTCTATTTGCAATATAACTCTTCCTACCGGAAGAGTTCGAAAGAACAACACAAAGCGTTGTATCGCGAGATTTTAAGTTAATATAATCATTTCGTTGAGTTAATCATGTAAAGGAACGTGTTTACTTTCTTTTGAACCAAACGAGCTTTGGGAAGAAAAAATAACAAAGGTGCGACAGGAAGTTCTTTGTTTTAGTCTGTAAATTGGCGAGAATTGCAGCAACTTCTAAAGGGTCGCCGGAGAGCTGACTAACGAATCGCCAGAAAGTGTCTACATGTTCTTGCCCATTTATTCTGTTCAAGGAATTGAGATGCCAAGTAGGAGTCACCAAACTACAAAAAATAGCATGAACTCCAGAAGGTTTCCGTTTTTCCTCCGAGGCTAAATGCCTGATTACACTAATTTGAACGAATCATGAAATGTATGTATTTTGTCGAGATTTCTTGTTGCTCTTCGCTTTTTAAAGCAAATGTCGGACCAATGTTGAAGTCTAAAGATCACGAACTATGCTCGATGTGTATTATATTTGTCAGGATTACGGTAACTAAATTGGAGAGCGAAGTTTATATAATCCGACTGGAAAATGGTAAAGGCGGTGTAGGGTTAGGGCCAATACTAATGATCGTTCGCTTTGGGAGAAATACAATAACCATTGTCAAATTACACGAGTGGGTGTATACTCCACAAAAATGCAAGAGAGCAGTTGAGAGATAATAAAAAAAAGAAAAAAATTTAGCAACACCTCCAACAGGTACACTTCAATTTCGTCCCTTTGAACGTGTAAATAGGCGTTGACTCGCGAGGCGTCTGTATTCATTCGGTTAGAGTTTCGAGCACGAAGACTGTCTTCCGCCACCTATCTCTTTTGTGGGGCTGGCTAACAGAAAAAGAAAAAGCGAAAAGCTGCGCAGTGAAAAATGTATTGAAAGGCCGAATAAAAATTTTCCGCGTTCTGACTGATGATGCGCATATTAGAAGAAAATATCTTTCAAGTGGACATGTCTCCGAAGGAAAACACACCCAACCGTGAGGTCACGGAAAGGAATGAATCATCGACAAGTTAAGTACCCCTCTAAACCACAAATATCTTCTTACCAAGTTTAAAGACTTCCTTGTAATCTTTCAAATATCTCACGATGTTGATAGATGTGCAAAATGAAGGAAGTTTTCGTAATACAAACGATTTTTACAAATCATTCTGAAAATTTCACAGTAAATTTTAACAATCCACAGTGACAATGACTGAGAAACATTAAGAGCTATTAAGGATTAGACACATTCCTGTAGAGAATTAACCTACCACCAAAATGGGATAGAGAAACAAATTTCGAATAATGTGTCTCTTTTTGCAAGCTTTGTGGCATATTTTCTCGTACTGAGATTAGTGTAGGAGGATCTAAGAGTGATGCAACAATGTAGGATAACCTCTCACTACAGTTTTAACAACGTATCATACTTGGTGCAGTATGTTGTTGCTTCTTAGTGAAGTCCATGCGACTCCTTCGAAATGAAGAATTCACCAGATGCTGCTTGCAAGGACTCTGAAGACCAAGCTTAACTCTTGGGGGAGTATGGGGTTCAACGATGTCCCAAACATGAGGATTTGGAACGGCAATAGCCAGCAAATTTGCTGCATCAAGATGACCTGTCCACAGGGAAGACGAATTTAACAACATTCCAAAAGGTCACGATGGCAATGTAAATGCAGTTAAAAGATATGAACAAACAAAGGGATAAAAAATCGAAATATCAGAGGTCAACCTTAATTACGTAATCAATGCTTTATGCGTCGCGGAACCCTTTTTTGTTATTTCCAAAGTAAATTGTCTAATCGACTAGCCTTGGGATAACACCTAATCGTGTTAGAAATATAAATTTTTCTTTCCTACGATCCGTGGTGAGGAATAAAACAAACCACTCTACTAGTTTTATTAAATTCCGGACGCGGAAAAAGCGCTTTGTTGAACGTACGTTTTTAACTACATAGCGATATAATCTGCACCCCACGTTTCAAAACATGAAATCTGGAACCACACACGACCAGGGACTTACCACTATTTATTGCAAAGTCCATGGGGTAGATTCCGTCGTTTGTACAAAGACTCTTATTTGCACCTAATAATTCCGAAAAAAGAGTGCTATTCGCGTCAACAAGTAAAACATTTCGCACATGCCAGAAAAGGTTAGGGAGAGAGTTGCTTAGGGTTAGGTTTACATTGTCAGCGACTTAAGCGTAATTTAGAACGAGTTCCAAAAAAAAAACCACTGTTATCTTTGTCGTAATTTAGACACTCAATTTCATAAATTACAAAAAAAGCTGTGAGGTTTTGGTTGACGTGCACCAGTCGGAAAACTATACCCATACCTAGAGATATCAGGTGTTGCACGAGGTTACAATTCCCGGAGGATGCAGCAATAGTCAGAGGAGTATTACCAACCCAGTTTTGAGAATTTATGTCGCACCCTGGAAAGTAAAATTGACACAGATGATAACTATTGAGTTAGTTGGTAAGGCCAATGATGTAGGAGAAGGGTCTCTTTTTCAAATATACCAGCATAGTCAATCAGCTCTATCGTAACTTGGTATTATCAACCCCCCAGCTGTATCAAGTAAACCAGGATAAAGAATTCAAATTTAATAAAACGTTACGTAGTAAAACCACAATTTATTTACAAAAGCATTCAGGAAATGTCTGTCCAAAAATTTTAAGTTTTTCTTTAAACTGTTTTGAGAAGTGAGGGTTAAGACGAGGAAGCCTAAAACTGTCATAATTTGATATTGGTTATTTCCTGGCATTTTTCCTTTTTTTCGATTTTGAATTGAAACCTGTCAAGATTTTTCCTCTGAAAGTCTACTATCCAAAATAACCCTGGCCCCAAGGATGGGATGGAGAAAAATAATGCAATTTATACCTTGAGATCAGTGTATTGCTTTCTTCATCTGGAATTTACCTGCTTCAAACAAGGAGGTTATAACTCCAAGACAGTTTGAGACCTTCTGTGTGCCGCAAAAAAAGCTAGCGAGATGAAGGGCACTATCCTTGCATGAAGTATTTGAATTTATATCAGCTCCTATAAAAATACAAGTCTTTTTCAATTTATTCATAGATAAAATGTAAAGGTTATTTAATTTTATCATATAAAAAGAATAAAGTGCAGTGTCAGCTCCTGCTCCTATTTCACCAAAAGGGATTGCCTTTCACTTTAAACCTATTCTTCAAAGATACTTGAAGGGTCTCTGGTAACTCCTGATTCAAGGAACATTCAGATAAAGTATAAAAGGTTTGATATTGATCAAAGACTATGAGAAATAAAGTTGTCCATTCTTTTACTTAAGGCACTAATATCTTTAAAAAAATTTAATTAAAAAAAGGGATAAACTCCTCACCTTTATTCAACATGTATAAAATAAGGCAATTGTCCCCACTCAAACAGGCACACTAGCAATACATAAGATACAGATCTGGTAAGTTTTTTTCATTGAATTACTATTTCAAGTATTTTTCCAAGCACATAGTTAAATTATTTTTAGTTACATGTATCTATTAAAAAGTACTATCACTAATAAAATATCAATTGCATCAGGTTGGAACAAGCTTTACTTTACAAACGTTTTTCCCCAGGCAGTAAACTCATATCCTCAGATTTTTGTCTCAAACAAATTTCCTTCATGACTTTTTTTGTAATTCTACCTGGGTACATTTTAAACAGTTTCTACAGGTAGGATTCTTAGTTTCCATACTTTTAAAGATAAGCTCTAAACATAAGCATTATAGATAGTTTTCTTAATAATAAGTCAAAATCCTTGATTAATCAACAGTAAAAATTGCACATATACAGTAATTATACAAAAGAGTGGATAACTAGAAAAGTTTCAAGACAGAAGTTTGAGAAGACTTCAACAAATAAGGTACTGTCAAGTTTCTTGCCATTTCTGTGGTAACCACTTTTGACATTACACAATCTAACTCTGTACATTGTCTTTTAAAAGATAATGCCTTACATTTTTGTACTATTAAAATTATTCTCAGTAGCATTTAGTTTCAACTGTTTTGAACCCAACATCCTAAGCTGCAATCTTTTCTGAACACGTTGTTCAGTTTTGGACAACTCACCAAAAACAAAGTTAGGCCAGACTCTGATTTAGGGTGTTTCCTGTTCACATCAATCTTGTGCTTTTCTATGAGTGATATAATATCTGTAGTAACTCCAGGCTTTTGCGTGTTCTATGACAGAAATATGGCGATAATTTCTTAATCAGCAACATGTCTCAATGAAAAATAATTGAATGTCCTAGTAAACCATTTAAAAACAATTTCAATCTTTTCACAAGGTATTTTTTCAACAACTTGTAATTTTCTTCACTGCAAACATGCAAATATGTGATCATAAATATGATGGTGCAAATGGCTAATACAATTGGGCATCCAAACCTTGATCATTTGAAATAATCTTGTGATAAGAATTACTTCCTCAGTAGCCTTGAGCTCCTCACCTAAAATTATCATTAATAGTAAATGGAACATTTGTTTAGAGATAATTTCTTTTGTTCATTGGCTACAAAAAAAAAATTCACATTTGTATAGTTTACAAAAAGTTAAAGCCAGATTCCATCCTAAGGCATGCAACCACTGCCAGGTGATAACAGGTTTTAATAAGTGATGGTCCATCTGGTAACCAATCCAAACAGGCTTCCTCCCCCTTACCCAGGTAAACTATACAATCTTACCATGCTTAAACACTTAAGTGTGTCTCTAACTGACAATTAAATATTTCCCAAATATTTTGATGGAGGACTTTTTGAACTGTAACACAAAGTCATGTTGTGCAAAGAGAGAATAATTACATGTATGTCCGTCACCATAATATACAGCATTTTCCTTAAAATGGTAACAGAATTGATTTATAACTGGTAACAGGCTTCTTCAGCACAATGTGCAAGTTTGTATATGTATCAAAAAAAATGTTGTGATATGAAAAGAAAGTTGCTGAAGTTTCAGTTTATGAATAATACTAAAATATGGTCAAAAAGTTGCCTTCACGTGAAATATTAGGCTGAATCAGCAACTTCCTTCAGCACCCACTTACGTGTCTTTTGCAGTACTTTGAAGAAAATGTACATTATTGTAACAATGAACAAGATCAGCTTCCATTTTGTTGTTGCCACAACAGCTACCTCACTGATGAATTTCTCTCCAAACACATGAACTCTGTTAATAGCTTGAACCAGACAATGGATACCAAGTCGGAAAAAAGTGTTCAAGTTGTGAACAGGGCTCAGTTGAAGCATTATCAAAGCCAAGTGTCCACCTTAAGGGGAAATATAAACCACTTTCCAACAGTTCTATAGGAAGATTGAAAGGGGAAAGAAAAAAAGGTTCTTACTAGGAACATGAGTGATCTACAACAAAGGAAACATTTATGTTAAAACAGGAGAACCTGGGAAAATAATAGAGAGAAAAGAGAGAAAAAACTTCACAGGTTCTTGAACACTAAAAAACAGTGAAATTGAAAATTTAAGAACACATTTTTCCTTCCAATTCCTGTGTTATGAGCCCTTGGCCTTTGTTTTAGATCCCTTGAGCTAAGAGAAAATTCTTAGAAGAAGTAAAATTTCCCATTTTATTAAATGTTCATTAGAAGTAAATTTTTTTGTTTTTTAAGTAATAAGTAAATTATACAAAATTGATTTGTTAGACTGAATTCATTATATGCTAACGAGTTTTTCACTAAATGCTGATGAGAAGAATAATTAAGAACACATGTGAACATTAATTCAATCAACCAATGCTGCAAAGGGTAATGATTCTCACTGGGTGGTGGTAAAAAGTCACAAAAATCAGCTAAAAAGGCAAGTGTATTCAAAAGCACTATACATGTGCGTGTACATCCATGACCTTTTGGCTCAACAGAATGTTCTTGGTTCTTTTGTGGTGACAAAACCACTTTTTTTGAACAGTCTAGTACATTCTAACATGAGTTTAACATTCTTGTGACTGGTTTGAGAGATTCAAGTGCTCACAACTGTTCTTGATGGTTCTTCTCATTATCATTTGGTAACAAACTCATTAGCAAGTAACTAACGAATTATACCAGTTCACTCTATTAAGTGAATTAAAAATTAATTTGTATTTGTGATTTTAGCAGTTTCCATCTCTGTTCTATCTATGTATCTATTTCTGTGTCTTTCATTCCCTCTTTTGTATTGTAAACTTCATTTATAGAATATTGTTGTTTATTGTAAGCAATGTTGTGTGAATAATCCATTGTATGTAATGTATTGTTACCAGGTTAGAAACTGTGTATTATAAACCTTTGTTAACAAGATATTGTAAAAAAAAGAAAAAAATAGGTTAAAAAAAGAGAAAGGAAAAAATAGCAAAATTTCCTGCTTTCAAAATCATTCTCTCTTACTTTTTATTTTTTTTTTTCTTAATAGAAAAAAAAAACTTAGAAGGATAAGAGTTCAAAATTAAAAATCCTAATGTTAGAAAGATTCCGAGCTAAGCTCGAAAAAATAAATTAATTTATGAGACAACTGAAGAAAACTTGGAAGTCCAAGGAGATTAAGTTGGCAGTCATGTAGCACAGAATTGCTGTACTCGTGACATATTCCTACTCTTATTTAACTACTAATTTGTGCAGGTACTTTCTGTTTATTAGCTCCTTGAAAAAAACAGTAATTACACAGAACCCCTTCAAATGTTTCTTCTGTTCGCCAAATAAAACGCAAGAAGAAAATTGCTAATTTTTCGAGTTTTTCTGTTGTCAAAAATCCGGAAAACTAAAAGCTATCTTTCTTGCATTTATAAAACACAAAAGCTGAACGAGAACTTTTAATTTGTAAGGTTTGCTCTTAATTAAAACCAACGCTTTCCTCAAACGGCAGTAATTCATCTTTGCAACGTGTAATCACGTTGCAAAGAAAGATACTAAAAGCAATACTTGCTAACACTTTTTCGAGTATCAAATTCACAAGCTTATTTCATGCCTTACCTTAAGATGGAACTGTGAATTTAACTGGGAATTTCTTTCAAACTCCATGTAGAGTGAAAGGAAAAAGCGACGGGCTCGCACAAAATGAACATAGTCAACCTTGAAAATTGCTACACATTGTTGATAAACACAACTTTCCCGCCACAGACGCGGGTTACTACAACCTCGTTTCCAAGAGTTCGACGAATTCGGAGAGAGACTGTGAAGAGAGAAATTTCAAAGATGGCGGACAGATTGAGACGATTGACTTGCTATAACAGTGTTTTTAAGGCGTAGATTTACCTCTAATTGTCTATATGGAATCGCAAGATTAACTTTCAAGTCTCTCATGGTATTAATTCCCAGATGATATGGAGACAGAACAAGAGAAAGGCCCAGTGAGTATAGTTCGTGTTTTATGTCAAAACCTGAAGCTATGTTAAAGTAAGCACGAGTGATGAATCCATGCACGTGCTTTGCTAAGCCTGGTTTTCATATGTTAAGAAAAACAAAGACGATCAGCGATATCACCGTTTCACAACCGTCCTATGATTTGCCGAAATATTGAGAGATCGACACACTACTTTCCCACATAATTTCGCACGACATTTTTATTTGTGACTCGGCGGCATTGAAGCCAAACGACTAAAGGAATGGAGTAGACTAGTAAGGAGAATAGAAACGTTCTCAATTTTCCCGATTTGTCGCTGACCAGCTCAGACAGTAAGCGATTCCAACGATTTCATTTGTGGGAATAATCAGAGACAGTTGGGGAACACTGAAATAGAAAAACCTGACACATGAAAACCAGGCCCTAGATTATCACCAAACAAGATCTTATTTATGTAAGATCTTATTTATTATGATATCTTATTGCAATCATGGTAATCCCGATATTGGACAGAATGGCTTATTGTTAGATAGCTATCCTCGATGGCTGTATGTTCTGTGCATGTATAGCTGTGCATATGGACCAAGGCATGTTAGTTTACACAAACAGTACTTATGACACTAGAATGACAACAACTACTCACTTGATTCAGATGATGACTCCCTCTCAGGGTGTTGAAATGTCAGTCACCACTACCCACAACCATCCTGTTAATGCTTTGGATAAACTCATGGAACATTAATCAGCACACTCATTTATTTCAATCACTTCTGTTCCATATAAAGCAAAAGGTCAACTGAAGTAAATCACAAAATGCTAACTGATCCACTGTACTTACAAACCTGAAGTAATATTGAAAAGGGAAACTATGTAAAATGAATTTACTTACCAACATTCATGGTTCTAGTTGTCATGAGGATATCCAAACGTGCGAGATCACTAACTCAACTATGACCACAGTAAAGAGTTTGCTAACTCAACTGTGATCACAGAAAAGAGTTTCAAAGCTGACAGTTTGTGCATTAGCTTTGATGAAGGACTAAAACTCAAAACATCAGCTTTGAAACTCTTAAAGGTGGCCAATTTACATATCAACTCAGTTGATACTACTGAATTACCCTGTTGTACCCCCCTACTGATGCAGCACCACAGTTTCTTTAGAAACTGAGCCCCTTTAATCATTCACCAATCAAGGTACATATACTATAGTATGATAAAGACTATTAACATCATTGTAACACATCCTTTTCAGAACCACTCTCACCTGAACAATCAGACTACATGTAGCTACACATTCAAATGTTATTCCTGTGATTAAACCTAAATTGAACTAAGGTGGGTGTTGGTAAGCTGATATTAACTTAAAAGCTTCATGTTTTAGCCTGAAGAAAGGCAGCAATGGAAACTTGAAAAGGACTCAGAATTACGTATTGAAATCCCAGAGGGAAAAGGAAAAGCACAACTTGTGGTAAGAAATGCAACTGTTCATGTATATAAAAAGTAAGACAATCGAGTAGTCTTGATGGTCAAACTGTCATGCGATTTGCATACTGTGTGCCTACATGAGTACTCAGTGTGTCAAAAGTTAGATAGTAAAAGTCAAATTTCTGGTACTGGAGATGTGAGATAGCCTGGCCTCTAAAACTCAAAACAGGGTATAATTCTGAAAAAAAAGTAAGTGAACTAGCATTGGCAGGACTTCTCAGTGGGGTAAGCAGTGAAGGGATTGAAGAGAGAGTATTGTTTTGACAGCTACTCTGATAAAGTTGTGGTGGCAGGCCTGTGCACATACAAGACTAAAATCCAAGTTATAAACAACATTTGAGCTTTCATCTGAATTGGTAGAGTTCTTTTTTTTTTTTTTTTAACAAATACCCTTCACAAATGAGAAATTAAAAAATGGTAGCTTAGGAGACATTGTTTAGATTTGAAGAAAGAGTCTACCTGAAGGAGATTTTTCTGCTTAAAGGAACCTGATAACATAATTTTCTTCCTCAATTTTTAGCCCTTTAATTCCCATGAGTGACCAAGTCATAATTTTTTGTTACAATATCAATACAATATTAAGCAGACAAGTGATAAGAATAAAGAAAAATATAGATTAGGGGATTATAAGTTGATCCAATACCAAATTCTCCAAATTAACATCATAAGAACTGTATGGCAGACAGTAAGGAGAATTAATAATGAGATCTTGGGATTTAAAGGGTTAATTGGTTTCTCATTTCATCATGTTTTGTTAGTTGAAGTCACTTTTACTTTTGAGCAAAGGAGTAACAAAAACAATCAATGCAAAATTTACAGATGTTTTTCAATTAGTTACAACAGTAAAAATATAGATGTTCTTACCATCACCAAAATAATTGATATGCAAAATTAACCCAGCCTTAAACTTCCACAAGTGATTAATATATATTAACTTTGTATAATATCCACACATTATCCTGCTAACAGGTAATGAAAATATTCAAACTTATCATGTAGAAGTTGTTGTTTTGATCTAACACCAAATTCTCATAACTAATAATATTATTTTCAAGGAGATGTGTGACAGCTAGAGGGGAGAATTAACAATTAGATCTTGGGAGTCAAATGGTTGAATTATTATCTCTCTGCTTTGGTTTTTGTCAGTATCTTGAAATATCCCATGGTCTTGGTGCTGGGAGCTGGTCAGCTGCTGGTATATTCACTTTTAAGCCTTTACCAGATAAAGGCATGTTGAATAATAGAACCCCAAAAGTATGCAGGAAGGTGTAGCTCCACTTTTTATTTATTGAATGTATACAAGACAGTTTTCTTTTCCTTTACTCATTGTAGCTGCTACAAGGTCAAGGTGAGGTGTTTGGAACTGAACTGGTGAGAAACAAGAAGTTCACTTTCAAAGCTGGATCAAATGTTGCAATTTTTACTTGGCATGGTTGCACTGTAGAAATATCCTTTCCTATTTGAACTGATCTTTGATCTAGGCTCCAAATTCGATGAAGCCAGTTGGTGACTCACATATAAGATGATAAAGGGTCATCAGAGAGAAGTTATATGCAAAACTCTTATAATTGTAATTCTCGTAAACTGAGCATGAAAATTGCATAAACAGATTCAATCTTATACTCTCATGCTGAAACTGTAAATGTTTTGTTCTAACTTATTTAAGGTTTGTCATTTAAACTATTGATTTTGATGTAGCAAACTGCCGCTTCAGTTATAAAGTTCCCATAAAATTAATTGTCCCTCTAAATAGAATTTACTCCTTGTTCTCTTTTCACTTACTGTGAACAATTTTGAACAGAATGTACATGTATTAGGGCACATCTCAGCTGCTTCATTTTTTTCACAATTCTGGGAGAAGCATGCTGCCATACCTCCAGTAGGTGATGCTTGGGGCATCTCACTCTTTGCCAGCAAATCAAATTGAGAGCTCTTTAGGTGACACCAGAGAAAGAGAGGGGAAGGAGCATTGCACAGTGTGATTTTAAGTACTCTTCCATTGATCGCACAGTTTGTCTTTGAAAACACATGCATCATAGCTGAATACATGGCTGATAATCTGAGGCTTAATACTTGGGAAAGCTACATGAAAGAGGCAATTTTAATGAAAGAAAGCAACAGAGTATTCATATTATAGTATGAAAATGTTTCTCTCATATTAGACCATAATTCCCAAATTAGAAAAATAGGGGTATTTACATTCAGTACATTCAATTATTTGCACAGTTATGTTTCATAACATTTCTAACTGTGTTTTCCATAACCACATTCAAATCTCTGGTCCTGTTGATGCATATGTCTCTAAAGAGACACCAATGGTAATGTACTTGAATCTTCACATGGGACTGGAACAGATGAGACAGAAGGCTGAAGCTGTTGATGAACCAGAGACTGGTCCAAGGGTGAGTCCTCTTTACCCAATTTGCCTTTGACCCTAAAGAGTGACTTAAGAAATTATGTTTTGCATTGCAACATACAAAATTTTTAAAAAATATATAATAGGCAAGCCCTGGATGTTAGTAAGGAAAGCTCATGCATTATAACTGAAAAAAAGTATAGAAAGTTGTGAAAGATGTGATTAACCATTTAACACTCAGAAATGATCAACAAGTAACTTCTCCCTGTAATACCCTTGCATTAACCAGCAAGCAAGTAATGAGAATACTCAAATTTATCAGGTAGAAGTTGTTATCTTGATGTAACACCAAATTCTTGTGACTAATTTACAAGGAATTGTGTAGCAGCTAGAGGGGAGAATTAACAGTCAGATCTTGGGAGTTAAAGGGGTTCAATATAAGACAAATGGATAAAACTGTATATTATTATTCTTAATAATTGTTACCCAGGTGATGGTTGCTGGCCCAGTTGATGTTGGAAAGTCAACACTGTGTAAACTTTTGTCGAATTACGCTGTTAGACTGGGAAGAAGACCAGTATTTGTTGATCTAGATGTGGGTCAGGTATGCAGTACAGTACCTGACTTAATTAAAATTTTTAAAGAAGGATATGCATTGTTATTTAAATCAGTCATAGTATATGTACTTTCACAAATTCCAGACACGTAGTTTTGAAGAGTTTTTGTGTCAGTGGAATTTCAGTTGGTTATCTGGAAAAGCATGATATTGAACACTAACTGTTTAATTCCTATGAGTGACTAAGACATAATTTCTCCTCACAATATTGATACAATATCAATCATGCAAGTGATGAGAGTGAACAAAAATATCAATTTGGAGAGTTTAGTTGCTCCAATACCAAATTCTCCAAATCAACTTAAGCAGAATTGTATCATATAGGGTAAGGAGAATTATTAATAACATCTTGGGACTGGAAGGGTGAAGGACAATCTTGTAATTTGCCTGGGAATGGAATGTTATGTATATTTTAGTCAGAGTAACGTTTTTTTAATATGTTATGTTGTTGTACATAAATCTCTGCAAACTTAAGAGAGTTATTTCCAAGCAAGTACTACTACATGACTTTTTAATAAAATTGTGTAATCTCCAAGTATTATTTAAAAGATCCGTGCAATTTTTTTCCATGTAGGGTTATATTGGCATCCCAGGCACTATGGGTAAGTACAGTGAGACTATTTTGTATACCCTTTCCCATTTTATTTAGATTCTTGACTGCGTATTGAAATTTTATGGACAGTGAACATATGTGTAGCAGACCAGATAACCTCCAAGAGTGAAAAGGTTAATCTTGAGTCTTTGGTGTCATGATTGTTGAGCAGGAATTGAGGCTTGATTTTTCTCCCAAGTTATTTGATCCAAGATTTTTGAGACATGATTTCTGAAAATAATTTGATGAATCAAATGAACATACATAATTTACTTTCTTTTGAATAGGTGCTCTTTTAATTGAGAGACCTGCTGACATTGAAGAAGGTGAAGTATTCCTTTTTGAATCAACCCTTTTACCCTCAACCCTTTAACTCCCAGAAGTGATTAAAATGTAACTTCTCCCTATAATTTCCACATTATTTTTAGCAAATGGTTAATGAGAATACTCAAACTTATCAGGTAGAAGTTGTCATCTTGATCTTTCATCAAATTCTCACAACTAATCGACAAGGAATTGTGTAGCAGCAAGATAGGAGAATTAACAATCAGATCTTGGGAGTTAAGGGTTAAGAGTGTTCAGCATCTAATTTCTACGTACAATATCACCCCTGAATCATGTGTTAAGGTCACGAGAAAAAAGGAGATGATCACCAACTCAAAAAACCTTCTGATTGTTAAACAAATTCTCCCTGTAAGTAACTGTACTTTTGCAAGGAAATGTATAGAGAACAGTATGGAGAATATGCATACTGATGTTAGGATGGACAGGGTTAACATTATTAATTGTAATTTTTAGATTGTTTCAGTCAAGACTTACTATAATTGTTATCATGATAAATTTGTGACATTATTCAGCCAAGTTTATTGCAAATACTTGTTTTCTGGGAATTTCAGGATTTCCACTTCAAGCGCCACTAGTTTATCACTATGGTCACGTGTCACCAGCTCCCAGTGAAAAGCTTTACAACAAGATATCCAGCAAAATAGCTGAAGTCACAAAAGAGAGGTTTGAAAAGAACAAGAAGGGTAGGTGTGCTTCATACCTGTACAGTACAGTGTACATGTAGTTAACCAGTAAGTAAATAAGCCAGTTACTCCAGTGCAGATACTGTACATGAACATGCACAATGAATGCTGACATCTAATCCTTTGGTTTTTGCTGGTGCTTTAATTTCTGTTTATTAGCTTCTTGAAACAAATTTTCATTGCAAAGAACCCCTTCTAGTGTTTCTTCAGTGAGCCAAATAAAACGCAAGAAGACAATTGCTACTTTTTTCCAGTTTTCTTGTTGTCAAAATTTGGAATACTAAAATGATAAGAAGCTCATTTTTTTGCATTTATCATAAAACACAACGGCTGAACAAGAAGTTTGAATTAATAAGCTTTGCTTTTAGTTTAAAGTAATGGTTTCAAACAGCCATAATCCAACAAGGTCATCATTATATGGCAACATGATTACACCAAAGAAAGATACAAAAAGCAACATTTACTCACAATTGCATGAGTATTAAATACCCAAGCTTACTTTCAATGAGAACCAGGCCTCCCTGAAGTAGATGGTTTGATGTTTCCAATGCATTCAAGGGTACTGTGCATTATTGTGCAGTTACTGATTTGATCTTGAAATTTGACTGAATTGTATACAGGTCTTGCACAACTTGTTACAATAACCGATCAAAAGGGGTTTGTCTCGTTGCAGCTCGAGTCAGTGGATGTATTATCAACACCTGTGGCTGGGTGACTGGAACTGGTTATAGAATTCTGGTGCATGCTGCTGAAGCATTTGAAGGTTAACAATCAGTCTGTTTTCTATAGCATTGTCTTAAGAACAATTTTTAATTGAGGTTCAAAAGTAATCAGGGACTGATTTGGTTTAACTTAACTTTATTCTGTATTTAGTCCAGAGAATTTGCCCCATCCTGGCCTCCTGAACATTTGGCTGCAAATGTAGATTAAAAACAATCACAACTTGATCACTTGAAAAATATAGAAAGTTGTGATGTGATTAACCATTTAACACTCAGAAGTGATTGACTAGTAACTTCTCCCCATAATATCCTTACATTATCCAGTAAGCAGGTAATGAGAATATTCAAACTGATCAGTAAGAAGTTGTCATCTTGATCTAACACCAAATTCTTGCAACTAATTTACAAGGGATTGTGTAGCAGCTAGAGGGGAGAATTAACAATCAGATCTTGGGAGTTAAAGGGTTAAAAGGGATGAATTTCTTGGGTTGGAATTGGTATTGGTATTGGTATAGAAGCTTCTTCTCACTCTGAGTTCTTATTGGCTAATGATAATGTAATCATTGTTCTGGTTGGTTTCTGCGATTACTTTGGTTTTAGTTCTCCAACACTCATTGAAAACTGCTCTTGTGTGTTAATCCTCGAACAGGTTCTTGTGATGGGTTTTCAGTGGTTGTTGTTTTGCTTATATTTGGATTTTTTCACTTTTAGTGAATGTCATTGTTGTTCTTGACCAAGAGAGACTTTACAATGATCTAAAGAAGCAGTTTGGCAGCAAGGTTCAGATTGTGCATCTACCAAAATCTGGCGGGGTAAGTGACCTGTCTAATCTTTATAGAAATTGTTTAAATTATGACCCCAATAATTCTTTTAAAAATATGGTGCATTTTACCTGTGAGTAAAACTGAGTAAAACCTTGTATCTCTAACTTGTAGGTGGTGGTAAGAAGTCCAGAGACTCGTAGAGAGACAAGGGATAACAGAGTGAGAGACTACTTTTATGGAATTAACTCCAGTTTTTATCCACATATTTTTGAGGTCAAATTTGCAGACATAAAGATCTATAAGATTGGGGGTAAGTAAATTTTAATTTTGAATTTCCTTACTTATCACACAATAAGGTCACAAGAATAAAGGAAATGATCAACAACTGAAAGGAGCTCTTGATTGTTAGACAAATTCTCCATGTAAGTACTGTAGGAAATGTATAAAGAGCAGTAAGGAGAATCAGCATACTGATATTGGCTAATGTTCAGGGTTGAAAATATTTTTTTTGTCCTTTTTAGTTTGTCTGCTAACCAGTTTCATTTGCCTTCATTTCTGAAACATTTCAGCCCCTGCTGTTCCTGATTCATGTCTGCCACTTGGAATGGCTCCAGATCAGAATGAAACCAAACTGGTCCCAGTTCAACCAGGTACAACTATTACAGATCATAAGGTCTACAGTCACATAATGTAAATTTGTCATTCTAAAAGGACAAAAGTATGTTACAGTAGAAACAGCTTTTAACAAAAATGTTATCAAATGAAATAAAGATTGTGGAAATTACATAGAGCAACTACCATGATAGGTACCAAACTGGAAATGATTGAGGCACCTTGTCCACTTGAGATGGCTTCATTTTTCCTGTAACTTTTTTTTTTAAGAGTACTTTTTGCTATGTCATGTGCTTAATCCACTATACTTGTACAGTTAAGTTCACAGGATGTTAGGTTTGTCCCTTTTTCTATAATTTAGGGACTACAAATTTATGGAAATACTCTCCAACTGTTCACATAACTGTGCAATATTGTGTGATATTTTTGTTAGATATGTGCATTATTTGTACTCTACTTAGGGTTGTCTTATTATGAAACATGTTCACCCCTTCTTAAACCACTTTCTCCCAAATCTTAATTTCCTTTGTTAAGAAAACTAGTAAGGAGCCCTTGCAATAGGGTTCACGCCCATTCCATCTTATGGAATGGGCGTGAGGTTGAAGTGAGTACCTAAACATTTATTGTAATGTAGTTGTCTAACTGGAGGAAAGGAGCACTGACTGATAACAAAGGACCGATATGAATTCTTCCAACCCATATTTTTACAGGGCGTGATTTGAAGCACTGTGTGTTGGCATTGAGCGCTGCTGAATCACTAGAAGAAGACTTAGTTACAACAAACACAATAGGATTTGTTGTGGTGTAAGTACAAAATTATATACCTGGATTGCTTTTCACTAGAATTTGAACAATCCCACCCAGTGAATTTAGCGTCTGTTTAATATTGCACAGTTTAGTTTTAAACAATAGACCTTAGTACAAGCACTTACAGAATAAGAAAGAATTTTGTTTTGTTTACATTCCCAGAGCCTTTTTCTGTTGTTTCATATTTTATGCTTCATTGATCCACTATATATACAGTTCCTAATTCAATAAACACTATCTTTTCCGCTTTACAGTAATGATGTTGATTTAGATCGTCAAATGATGGTGGTGCTGTCTCCAGCGCCAAGGCCACTACCAAGAAAGTTCTTCCTGCTCAGCGATGTCAAGTTTATGGACTTCAAATAATTTGAAGAAGCATGACATGTGTTACTGTTTCATGCAATTCTCATTGACATCATTTATGTAGCTTCCAAGTCCTATTTCAGCAATTTCATTTGCTCATGCAACAGCATATGGCCTGCAAGTACTTTGAATTCACCAGTCTGTTGAATTGGAATAGGATTATCCATGCCAGTCTTGTTTGAGATCTTTCTCTCCATTTGGAACACAATGATGTACTTATTGAGTGCTAACATTTTCTCTAATTATGACAACCCTCAACCTTTTAACTCCCATGAGTGACCAAGATAGAATTTCTCCTTACAATATCAACACAATATCAAGCAGAAAAGTGATGAGAATAAAGGAAAATATAAATTAAGGGAATACAAGATGATCCAATACCAAATTTTCCAAACAAACATCATAAGAACTGTATGGCAGACGTTAGGAGAATTACTAACATGATCTTGAGAGTTAGAGGGTTAAGGGAGGATTTATCATGAAGAGTGCATTGACATAGATAAACCATAGCATCAAGAGTTCGTACCAGTCACACATAAAAATAGACAAAACATATTTCCTTTTTTAAGAGAGCTCAAACTTTTTCACCTCAGTTTCTTAATCTACTTCCTCACACAGCTTGTTTATTAAAGATTGTTGATCCTTACGGTGCGCAGAATGGATGTCACACATAAACAAAGTAGTTAAGCTTCATCAGAGAGTTCACAGCAGCTCACTGGTTGAACACTGGATGTGTGGAATATTAAGGTGTGAGGTTCAATTCCCATGCATGTGACAAGATGATCTTTCTGTAAAACTTTATGTAAGCTTTTAGGATTTGCATCTTTTTTAGTATTTTCTTTTTTAACCCAAGAACTGAACACTTTTCTTTATTAAATTTACCTTGTATTACATTATATTACAATAGATTTGAATGTAAATTGCAAATGGCAAACATTAAACCATCACTGACAATACTTTTTATTGATATTTTATCTTAAAAGTATTTACAAAATTGTTTTAAAATATTACCATCTCTTCCTTGGTCTAATCACTCCTTGTCACAACTTTAATACACGGTTTAACCCACATGATAAGAGAGCTAAGAATTTTTTACATTGGGGTAGGGGAAAACTGTTCAGTTTTACTGCCCTTCAACTCCCAAGATATAGAATCAGTAATTCTCCCTGCAGACTACTATACATTTTCTTGGAAATTACCAAGGAGAATTTGGTGTTACATCTAGAAAATATTCTCTGCCTGCTAAGCTTGTCTATTCTCATAACCTATTTGCAAGGTAACATTTTGGAATCAGAGGACGAAGTTGCATGTTTATCAATTCTAGAATCTGATA
Source organism: Pocillopora damicornis (assembly GCF_964200805.1). NCBI lineage: Eukaryota > Metazoa > Cnidaria > Anthozoa > Scleractinia > Pocilloporidae > Pocillopora > Pocillopora damicornis. Next base: position 5,853,165 of record NC_142678.1, read on the forward strand.
GTCAATTACCTTATCATGAGCCAAGGCTGTGACACCTTTAGTCAAGGCTCTCGCCTCTTGGGACAAGATGCTTGTCTAGCAAGGGGTGCCAACTTGATTTTGAGAGGTAATGTAGAAACCATGTCTTGGAGTTACTTAGTAAGCCATGAAGATTACAACTAATGAATTACAGTTCATGTGAAAATGTACCTCTGTCAGTAACAAGTAACACAGGTCATCACACAACTAAGTAACTTGGTTGTATTGTGCTGTAGTTTTAATTTCCTCTGTTCCAACAATTACAACATTTTGAATAATTACAAACTAGATAAAGTAAATGGAGAAGGGCACAATAATTTAATAAAAGCTAAAAAGATGCCCTTCACAATAAATTAAATTGTTTTCCTACAGTAACATAAAAGCTATACACATATGAGAGGGAAAGAGAAAGAACACTAACAACAAATATATAAATAATATATGCTCATACGACCACATTAATACTGAGAAGAGTAATCCATGAAAAGTGTTCTTTGAAAATTATCTAGATGGCTTCTTCTGTAGAGATATAGTGATATCACTACAATAGTAGCAATTCCTACAACTGTTAGATAGAATCTCCTTACATTTATTAGGAAGGGGCTAAGGTACCTTAGTTACATTGCACATTTTAATACAAAGAAAAAAAAAATATACATTCCACAAAAAGCTCACAGAGTCAATTAAAACATAGCAAATTTTAGTTTTTTCAACTATAACATTGTATGTGTAAGTCTTATAATATCTATAACTGTTACAATATTAATTTTATCTTGCCGTGGCCCTTAAGGTGAAAGTCTCTCATAGACCCATCCATTGTCTCCTTTCTTTGTTACATTTTCATCAAGAACTTCATCTGCTTCTTGTTTACGGAAAACAATCCTGTCATGGAGTCTACTGGATTGCCCTTGCCAGAATTCAACTTTATCTGGAATTACTTTAAAACCACCCCTAAAAAATAATACAGAATTATTCTGTTAGGTGAAATTTTAACTAATTTATAACACAAGTACCAGTATTGCTTTAAAGGAAAGTAGACAATGCTTGCAACACTATACCATGCTCCTTTATGAAATAATATATTTTTTTTGTTCTAAAGAATAAAATTCTTGGAAGTATCGGATTTGTTACCCCATGTAAATGTGCTTCACTATAAAGTGACCACTTACCAATTATCTGGTTTTGGAATCACTTTTTGTTCATCAGCATATTGCTCTTTCAGTTCCTTCTCCTTTACTTCCAAAACCTTTAAATAATGTATATCACAGAAATATTAAACCATGTTTAGTTAATTTCACGGAAAAACCTAATGGATGCCATGAACCTTGACAGCATTAATCATGGACATATCAAGGATTTAGAAGAACCAGAATCAAAGAGTTGTTCTTTTTCTTCTTTCCTCTTTGCATTTTGGCTTTATCTAATCCATATCATCATTTTTGTTTGATATGTGCTTGCTTCTACATCTCTACATTTCTTTGAAAATGTACACCCTTTGATTTGTTTGCTCCTATTGTTTCTGTACACACCACTTCCTGAAAATGGTAATGGTAATGACACTATATGAATGTGTGTCCCCCCCCCCCCCCTTGACACTTTCCACTTTAAAAATGAGGCATTCTCAAAACAGTCCTATAACACTTGGCTCCACTTTAGAAACAAAGTTTGACATCTTCACTTACATGCTGTATGATAATGTTTTCAGGAGTTTAAGAATGGGTGATAGGTAAACAAGCAATGAAAAGCATGTAGTTTGAAATAACATTATTGATTGCACTTTAGCGTAAAGGACACCTTTTAAGTTTCATGTCAGTTGAATGAAGCTAGTGGAATTCCAACAAGGAAACTGCACAAACTTAATGTCTTCTTGTATTTATAGTGAATAATATTGGAGCAGGTACCCACAGAAAATGTTATCTAATGTGAATACAAAAACATAAGTTTATGACAACCAAACTTTGCTTCTCAGACCCCTGGGTTTTGGAAATTACCTCAACAATTAACCTAATTGAGGAGGTAAAGCAGATTTAATTAAAAACTTAATAATCATCAAAGTCTTCATTTCCAACAGCCAATAATCAGTTGAGTGAGGTGTGGAAAAAATTTGATGATGGAGTTTTGACTGTTACAGTGAAATAATGGTATTGTCACAGGCAACCTTCTTCGTTTGCAGGCTAACCAAATCTCAAGAGCCATGTGTTGCCTAATATAAGACATGAAAACTCGCCTAGACAAGTTTAGTAAATGACAATTTGCCACTGGAAACACAGCCAACAAGTTTTAATGTTGAAATGTGGTCACCAAACTTCTGCCATGTCTTGCTTGACTGATAATCATAGTACCTCAGAGGTGATGAAAATCCTAATCATGAAGACCTCTAACACAATGAGCCTATGCTTGCACACATTCATTTATTAACAGGAATATTCCATAATTAATAAGAGTTCCACAACAAGAAACAACTTCTTAACCATTTACACCCTAACATCAGTATGCATATTCTCCATAATATTCTCTATACATTTCCTTCAGTGCTAGAAAGGAGAATTTATGACCTTAATATGTGATTAGTTATTGAGCAGAAATTAGATACTGGTTACTCTTAGGGATGAGAGGGTTAGGCATGTGGAGCAGATCTCCCTTAAAAAGTAAAAAACTTTAAAATATGAGATAACATGCTAGGATTATGGTATTACAGAGTAGTAATAGCAATCTGAGTCAATCATATTCATTTGAAAATACACACCTTTCTACTTGCAATAACTGAGCTCTGATTACTGACAATGGCACCTATCTGACTTGAGCGAGGACGAGAGTGAAAATACTCCTCACTCTCTTTTTGCGACAGTTTTTCCACTCTCCCTTCAACTCTCACCTAGATAAACATTAATAAGGGGAAGGTTAGAAAGTTAAGATGAAATTTAACATGTTTCCAATTTGCTCAAACTGCCTGAGGTGTAACCATTCCCAGTCCTCCCTTAAAAAAGCAACCTTGAAGGGTGGCAAAGAGTTAAAACATGACCCACGATTAAGACCAAAATTGATTCTTGGTGTGTGAACTTTATGGAAAGGCAAGCATGATTTATTCAAATTTGTGATTTGCCTCCAAAAATATATGTGACCTAAGAATTTTTCTTACAGTTTATGATTACCTCAAAATTTCCCTGAAACCTTGTGCACTGGTAAAGAGATTTGACTTTTCCCCTTGTATATCAGTGACATGTGAATTTTTCTTAAATTCTTGCACAAAATGTGACCAGGAGCCCCCCTTTGCTTCTCCCTGTAGGGATGTTTAACAATTTCATCTCTTTAGCAAATCAGCTATAGAAGATGATTTAGATCTCATCTACAATACTTTGTTAATGAAGGAAAAGAAACAAACTACAAAAAGTAATAAGATAATTAGAAATATAGCAGTTTACATGATGTTCTTGAAGTTGAGAGGAAAGTAAAACAATGCATAAACAAAAGATTACAGTTTTACCTGTCGGTGCAAAGGGTCCCAGTAAAATAATAATGAAGCATAAGGGTTTTCTTTCTGAAAAAAAGAACAGAAGTTAGCCATAGTATCCAAGTTCATACCTATCTTTTGGTTCTTCTAGAGTAAATACCATCCTCTCATTGGTTACAGAACGGCTCAGAGGTAGATGACTGACAACAAAACCTTCACACATTTTTTGCATGTAAGACTCCAGCCTGAGATTGTGATGTTGTATTAAAAATTTGAAATCACTGTGAAAGATGTGACTTGATTGAGATGGTACATCTTCTTAACTTTCATTCCATGTGTATGGGAGAGCTGACAAGTGCAGGTCAGATTAGCAGTGGACTGCAAATTGGGTTTGTATTCACTGGACTAGCTAGAACTGAGTGGGCAAATGGTGATATGGACATACACATACTGGTATGGGTGACAGTGGATGAACAAAGTGCACTATTAGGGGTTCTGTCAATGAAATTTCGGCTGGTTCTCTTGCTAAATGTGTTTACTAAGCAGTAAAGATGAACCTATCCAGTAATATTTTGGTTGGCTGCTTTATTTGCACCAATAATCAACCTGATACCTTGATTGCTTTAAGATACTTGCAACACCTCAACACTTTACTCTATGTTGGGATAACAGTTGTGACCTGCACCCTTACTCAAAAAATACATGCATGTAGACTCCATATTGCCATGCATCTTTTCTGTGATAAATCAAGCATGACACTAAAATGTGGTATAGCTGAGTGTCACTAACGTTCTTACCACAGCTTGAAATCTTTTGTGATCTATTACTGAGCAAGACCACTGCAATATGGAATCTTTTTAATTCATATAAATTAAACATAAAATTTTGTCACTGGTGGCATCATCAATGCATCTGTCCTCCAATGGATTATAAGAAAGAACCAATCAAAATAAAAGTATAATTCAGCTTATCATTAAAATAAAAGTGAAGTGCAGTACCTTGCATCAATGCAACGTCCCTTGAGAGTTTGACTCTCCCAACCCTCCCCTCCCTCTTTACACAAACATGTGCACAAAAGAAGTATCCAGAATGATCTGCATAGATTGTATGTATCTAGTTTTGAAATTCGAAAAACATCTCAGCAACACTCGTGCTTCCAAAAATGTGAATGTTGCTTCCGTTGTAAGATTGAAAGCATTACATAACTATGATTACATAATACAGTAAGCTCACCAATTGCCCTGCTTTTGAGCTGTTATAATTAGTGAAGAAAGTGAATCCTGTGTTATCATAGCCTTTTAACAACACCACTCTTGCTGTAGGACGACAGTCCCTGCAGAAGAAATAGTAGTTTGACAAAGAAACTCTTTCCATTCCTAACGCCGCTGAAACGGTTGATAATCCAATATGGCGAACATCATAACAATGAGGCTATGTAAGAGGTGCCGGGCGATGCTAAAGAATACATTAAAAGTAATTGAAAAGATGAGAAAAAAATCACCACAAACCTTCCGCATGTGGATAGAATCATGGCATTTGCCTCTCCGATATTAGGACTTTTGGAAGCTTCTCTGAACCACGCATCGAACTGCATAAAAGGTTCCTTTGCCACAAGATGAGATTCATCGAAGCCATCGGGCATTTCATAGTTTCTTCTCATGGAAGCAACATCCTCTTTACGCAGCATAGCTGTAAACACACCAAAACCTCTGCTTTTTTCAGTGTTCCTTGCAACCACCAAGGTTGTTCTCCAAATTCTCAACGAAAATAAAGTCATTAGTCAGTTCCTTGATTGTCACGCCACATCATCCGTTAACTGAAACTTAGATTGACCGCGCGGAGATCTGGGCATTATTAGAAAAAGCTGGTCCTAGTCCTCTGTTTTCATCACGGAAAGGCACCAGAGTTAGTCAACCTAGACAACCCACCTTCCCCAACAAAGGTTCCCCTATTCAGTTTTCAAAACCGATGATTTTCGTTCAGATTTCTGTTTCCTTTGGGGAAGAGAGAACTTACGTTCTCGAGGCGTTTTCCCCACCATCTTGCTCTGTAAGGGATGGGCATACGAGGGCCGATTGGGAAAACCTTGCAAATGGCATCTACAGACTCATCTGTAGCCACTTTATGAGCAGTAGTTAAAATTGTGTCATCCATCAAACACCACAAAAAAAAAATTTACAGAATGATGACTTCATCGAGTTGTGTTTCAGTTGGTTTTCCGGTCGTTTTCTGACATACATTGAGAGCTAAAGGCTCTAGGGCCTACACTGTCCCACTCAGTATTGTTCAGAAGTGTTTTTTAATCTATTTCTCTTTCAAACGCTTTTCTAAACATGGAATATTCTAAACTCTAAGTAATTTGATTTATAAGAGGATAGGTCATATGTGGGAAGTTGAAGCTGTATACAGCTGTTTCATCCCACACAATTACACCTCGCTGAACACAGATAAAGACACTTTGTAGATTACACCACTCGGTCCCCCGCAAGCAAGGGAGGCACTCAGCTGTCACAATGAACAAAGTTCTAGTCAGATCCTTGTTTTTCCCAGGAAATTGTTCATGCAAGTAGTAGTCGTCAATCCGATAGGCCCGAGTTTGGTTCGTAATGTCGCGCACATTATTATCAGGAATATGCCGCGGTGCATAAGAGAAAGACCATCCAATGGTGGCCTACGTGAAGCCGTACCCTTCCCCCCCAAGGTGAAACGGAAGGGAAGGAACCCTCTCTTCCGTCTCACCTTAAGGAGTTGGGTACGGCTACACGTAGGCTAGTCTAATGTTTACGATCCAACCCATTTGCGCACACCGTTTAGCAAATGCGATGTCCCCATAGTTATTGTTGCTACCCACACAAACACGGCGCTGACAGCGTAACCTTCCGGGCTTGTTGTCGATGTCGGTGCGGCCAAGTCCGAGTATGTGCTCGTGCCAGAGAAATAGGTAACAGGAAAAAAGAAAGGGTTTGTGTATAATCTTATATCCAATACCTGTCATTGCCCAGAATGCAACGACATATCCGACCTTAACTGCGCCGCCAGCGGTAAATTTAAAAGTTGATTAACGAAGCGGGCTTAAAACAAAAGAGAAATTAATCCGAAAATGTCCAAGAGGGCTTATGTATTTTTTTTATTTCGTCCAAACTACGCAACATTTCCTATATTACTTTTGGCATATGGCTTTTATAGAAGAGGAATCAATACAAAAAATACTTTTTCATTCTCGCCTTTTTGTACCTTCTTTAACCCCTGGCTATTTCTATTTAAAATTTGGCTATTTTAGTCACCAGTGAGTGTGGGAAGTTGCTTAAGACTCTTTTGATTCACATCGAGGCTGGATTTCTCTCGAGCTAATACCACAACCTCTGTTTTAGCATGTGGTAATGACAGTTAAGCTTCCATTGAAGCGTTACACAAACCTTTGCATGGTTTTGAGGGTTGAAAGTTCTGGCTTTGCCAGAATTTCTGAAACGACTTCTAATCTCTCTCTTGTTTTTGCCACAGGTGAACCCTATGAGAACAGAACTGACTTCTTTCAAAACTCCCGCGAGTATATTGTATTGTAGCCTCCATCTCCACGTCAAAACGAAACGCTACCACACAAGAACTTTGTAAACTTTGAAATCGTAGTGAAATGTTAACAAGTTTTGTTTCCTACTTCTAGATATTTATTCAGAAGAAAAATCTCGTAACGCGTCGATCATGTTCACGACACAAAATAAAAACAACTCCAATAATCATGGGCATTGCTATGTCGCTTAAACACACGGAAAGAACTTTTCATAACATGTTTAATAAACATGGTTAAAACCGACAGGTTTGTTTAGGCGTAACCATTGACAACGCCTTATCGACTCATATTATGGTCGCCCATTGAGATCTAATTTAGATAAACACCATCACCAGCCACAGCAAATGTGCCGCAAAAACGCTTGAGAAAAGTTCAAGTTCTGTGACTCATTGAAAATGTGCTCCGTTCAAGAAATGCAACGCGTTGATCGGGAGCTCTCTTCAGCGCTCGTAGAATCCCCGATTGACCCTGCTTTCTTATTCATGTCTGTGCCATTATTAAATGGTTACAATCCCTTGTTCTATGTGCGACTGAATGGAGAGGCATTTTGGGAATGGAGGAGCCTTCGCAATCCCAGTCAATTATTTGAGCTCCACATGACAACTTGTCCAGAATCGCCGGGTATAAATTGTCGTCCTCTTCTCGCACTCGTTTTGGCACCGCCGTGTACAGCACGTAACACTTAGATTACCAGCCATCAACGTCAACCATTAAGATCACAGTACCGGTGTTCTATTGCTCTGCATCCAAACGAAAATGCTCATGGTCCAGGAGAGGTTATAAAAGGGCTGAAAAAGAACGAAGAATTACTGATGCAAGAAAATCAAAGACTGAAAATTGAACTAGAGGGTAAGAACTACATTTGAGAAATACCGGGGTATGATCAGTATCAAATTTCTTCGCGCAGTATAAGAACACGTAGAGGTAATAAAGAAAGTTACACCAAAGATAAATTGTCTTCAATCATGGACAGTCACCCCACTAGTACTACTGGGATGGGAGAATTTGCATGTTGACAATGGAGTATAATTTTACAATTTTTTCCAGTTAGATAAAGCATCACAGCTCTAAGGTGCTGTGGCCCAGCTAAGAAGTGTCCGTCAGATTGGTAATATTGGAAAGAACATAGACGAAGTGGGGAGTGACTTCGCCACCACCTGTTGTATTTGCGTGGGCGATCAAACCCCAACCATCGTCTGTTTAGCACAGATTTTTGCCCTTTTAGAGATGTCGCAATCCCTTTGTCATACGGAGAAAAACATTCGCGTCACAGGAGACACCGAGTCATCGACGGAAAATACTACTTTAGTGAAGGAAGTCAGACTCAGAAAGTTTCACTGCATAAAAAAGCTACACTTGCAAGATTAACTCCTGCTTCGAAAACATTTTACTACTTGAAAGGGATTTGTCCCAGGGAAAATTCCTGAGTACAACAATGGAAAAACTGCAAAACCAGCAGCGTTCATGGGAGAAGCGAGCGACCACCGAAAAAACAAACGTTCCCCATTGCCACTAAATATCTTTCTTATGTTTTTCTGGGGTCTTCAATCAGCCTCCATTTGTTGTTATACCTACAATACGCTCTGATAAACCTAGATTTGGAAACATGGAGATCGTACCCTTTTAACTTATGACAGTTCATGTCATATCCGTATAAATAAACCTCAAAATTAAGGGCTTTTTTTGGTCAATAATTCTCTTCTAGTCTTAATTAACAGACATTGATGGTTGGACTACCCAAAGAGCAGTACATCGAAGCTGACTTTCTTATTCATATTATAAATTCTAGATCTCGCTTTAACATAAACAGTCGCCCACTCATTATTAGAATTGTTCCATTATAAATAGTTTCAATTTCCGGATGAAGTCATCAAAAATTACTTAAAAAAATTATTGGGCAACCTGTCATATTTAAAAAGTCACAGACTTTCACCTACAATTTAATCTCCTTGTTTGGTGTTCTGAGGCAGATCGATAGCACTAAATATCAATCGCAGTTTCTCGTAACAATCGATGGTGTTGACCCTTCATCACTTGTGTTGTTCTTAAAATACAGCAATTGTAACAATGTCGATCGCCAGTGTTGCCACCTATCGTCAGTGATAAGTATAAATCGCTACCATACAACGTCAATTGTTAGGGCTATTATCGATTTTTTTAAAGTGATTCTACCCCTCCATAGGGATTACGGAAGCCGATAAGGGGCAATCCAAAAATGTTTTTAACAATTGCACATGTATTTTGGCGAGGTTTACAAGCGGGCCATTTATACCTTTCGCATCCAAAAACTAACTTGATGCTGACCAAAACATTATATAATTGCACCTCAAGCGGCACAAAGCGCACTTCAAAAAAGAAAAAGAAACTAAAAGCAACCCTAAAATTAACTGACACAAACGACCACGCTTCTGCGAAGCCAGTGAATGATCCTTGCTTTATTATTTATCATTCCATTTCCACTTAATACTTAGGAAAGGTTCCTATTTTTCTTTAATCTTTTGCTTTTAAGCTCTACCGTGGCCAACGATGACTTTCCGTACTTAAAACATCACGATGATGTAGAGATATTTCGAGGGTTTTGAACCACTGCTGAACACAGTTACCTTCGGAACCTGAGGTAGTTTCTCATATACCGGGTTCTGAAGTAACTAATAATTAACTGATAGATGTAGCAGAAGGGTAAAGCGAGTGGTTACAGAGGATCATTGAACAGTGGGCACGGTGGACCAGTAGGTACAGAGGACCAGAGGAATAGGGGGAACAGAGGAACAGAGGAACAGAGGAACAGAGGAACAGAGGAACAGAGGAACAGAGGAACAGAGGAACAGAGGGAACAGAGGAACAGAGGGAACAGAGGGAACAGAGGAACAGTAGGAACAGTAGGAACAGAGGAACAGTAGGAACAGAGGACCAGTGGTACAATGGGCACAGAGGACCAGTGGACAATGAGGACCAGAGGGTACAGAGGACTAGAGGAACAGTGGGAACAGAGGACCAGAGAACCAGTGGGTACAGAGGACCAGTGGTAACCACTGACAATTTGAAAACGATCCCATCGTGGTTATTTTACTGGAGAGCTGGGAAATCTTATGGTTCTAGCCGTGGCTAACGTCTTAAAAATGCCAATTGTGATCTTTTCATCTCTGGAAAACTTCCCAACTATTCCTATACTGCCACGTCAACAGTTACATGGTATGCCTTCGTTGTTTATATCATTTAATGCTGCTGGTTGTGGGTACTACGACTACGTCTGTCGAGAAAATTATCTCTCGGAACCAGAAGAAAAGATAGGCGAAGTAAAGAAGAAAGAAAAACGAGCAAATATTGAGTGCGGCGCACCACGTAAACGGCGAAAGTATGATTTCCAAAACTTGAAAAAGCATACCTCGCAAGCCTACCTCCATATGAAAGGAGAACCGTCACGAGAGGGAGCACTGACGAGGGAGGAGTTCTTTGTCGTTTTTTATGCGTTATAGACCAAGTCTATACGATGTTAATGGTTTTTAACTCAGCCTTAACCATTCAATGCTCAGTGTTTTCATTATTTATATAAACGTTTTTCAGGAACAAAAATAGCGCTAAATATCGCTAACTAAGAGCGTAATTCCTTACTTTCTCCTTTGTATTCTTTCTCAAACTGACCGTAAGGCTGCGTTATTCAAAAGACAAATTGAACTATGTTCCTCAAAGAAGTGAACACCATCAAACGTGCTGAGGAATGCCATAAATTTTTTAATGCTTTGTTGAATTTTTGTTGTTGCGCATAAGACAAACAGTCACTTCGAAAATGAATAGATCTTGTTGCTATATTAAGCTGTAACATATTACAAGTTCTCGATAACTTTTTCATGAAACTTGAGAAAAGGTTTTTAAAATAGTTATATTAGCCGCAACTCTTTAATTCAATTTTTATATGGGACTATAATGTACTCAAACATTAATATCAATACTTAAAATTCATTTAACCTGAGAATAGCTCTTACAATTTACTTTGCTCACAAATAAAACTCAAACGACAACATGGCAAATAACTAAATATATCAACCTTCGCAACTTAATGATCGGGGCTTCTTTCCGATCCTTTTTTCCCATGTTCCCCACTGTTCTCCCATTCCTCTACACCCAAACTTCCTCTGGTCCTCTGTACTCACTTTTTCTCTGGTCTTCTGTACCCACTGTTCCTCTGTTCCCTCTGTTCCTCTGTGCCCACTGTTCCTTTGGTCCTCTATACCCACTGTTCCTTTAGTCCTCTGTATCCACTGTTCCTCTGGTCCTCTGTGCCCACTGTCCCTCTGTTCCTCTGTACTAACTGGTCCTCTGTGCCCACAGTTCCTCTGTTCCCACTATTCTTCTATTCCCACTGTTCCTCTCGTCCTCTGTACTCACTGGTCCTCTGATCTTGCTGTTCCTCTGGTCCTCTGTACACACTGGTCCTCTGTACCCACTGCTCCACTGGTTCTCTGTACCCACTGGTCCTCTGTGCCCACTGTTCCTCTGGTCCTCTGTACCCACTGGTCCTCTGGTCCTCTGTGCCCACTATTCCTCTGTTCCCACTATTCCTCTGTTCCCACTATTCCTCTGTTCCCACTATCCCTCTGTTCCCACTATTCCTCTGTTCCCACTATTCCTCTGTTCCCACTATCCCTCTGTTCCCACTATCCCTCTGTTCCCACTATTCCTCTATTCCCACTGTTCCTCTGGTCCTCTGTACCCACTGGTCCTCTGTGCCCACTGTTCTTCTGGTTTCGCTGTTCCTCTGGTCCTCTGTACCCACTGTTCTTCTGGTCCTCTGTACCCACTGGTCCTCTGTACCCACTGCTCCACTGGTTCTCTGTACCCACTGTTCCACTGGCCCAAGTGCCCACTGTTCCTCTGGTCCTCTGTTCCCACTGTTCCACTAGTTCTCTGTACCCACTGTTCCACTGGCCCAAGTGCCCACTGTTCCTCTGGCCCTCTGTTCCCACTGTACCACTGGTCCTCTGTGCCCACTGTTCCTCTGGTCCTCTGTGCCCACTGTTTTTCTGATCCTCCATCAAAACTCAGCCAACCATAAATAGATTTTCAAAGGGCCTCAGCCAGGGACTCACCTGGTTCCAATAGTTGCCTCAATCACATACTACACCACTCATGCAAAAACCGCTTTTACACACAAACCGACCTCAAACTTAATTGAGACCGCACCTAAGGTAAGAAAATTTCGCATCTTAACAATACATCCTTTAGTAGTCCGCGAATCTCGCAGCCTTACGGCCCGTCTGAGAAAGAATGCCAAGAAGAAAGTAAGGAATTATGCTCTTAGTTACCGATATTTAGCGCTATTTTTCTGGAAAACGTTTAGATAAATAATGAAAACACTGAGCATTGAGTGGTTAAGGCTGAGTTAAAAATCATTAACATCGTATAGACTTGCTCTATAACGCATAAGAAACGGAGAGAAATATGTAGATGTTAAATTCATCGTTAACAACTTTCGCCTTGAGCCAAGCCGCCATTATGACTATTAAGTGGTTGACCAGCACTTGAACAGTAAAGGAAATCGAAGCAACAAGTAAGAAACTTAGGTATTAGATCACAATCACACAAACCATGTTTGAGAAATTTTCTTATCTCTACGCTACGAGAATATATTGATTTAAAGCAATGGCGCGGGATTGCCAAGGTAGGTAGGTCAGAGTCCTTCCTAACTAAATGACTACTTCTCTCATCCCTCCCTAGGCCAAATTTTTAATATAAACCCACTTAAAGTAGCTGTCTGTCTTCTGGTTTTCAATTTGTTAAACTTGCAGAAAAGTGAATGCAAATATTGACACTGTTAAGTAGTTCACACACACACATTTATCAAGTAACAAAGAAATTATAATAATGTTTGTACAGCACTGAATTATAATTTCCTTTACACAGATAACTGCTAATACACCAAATATCCACCCAAGGTAAGTGATGAGAATTACTGTCATAATCATGTCAGAATTCAGCACCTTGTGCATAGCATAACATGATTTTAATCATCATACTGTATATACTTGGTAACACCAGCTATCCTTAAAGAAAAAGAGGAATTTAAGAATATTTACATCACTGATTATCCAATACCAGTTATCCTCATGTGGCTCATTATCACTAGTTTACTATACATTCTCAGAAGCACCAATTTTATTGTTTGAAACTGAGGATACTAAGAATTTCTCCATTGCTGATTATCCTAAACCAGTTGTGAATAAGTGATTTTTTCCCAGCCAAATAGGTTTCTCTGCAGGTGACTGGCTGGGTGTACACTTAATTCGAGAGCTTAACCCTTTAACTCCCATAACAAATTTGTTATTCTCCTTACTGTCAATTATACAATTCTTGTAATGTTAGTTCAGAGAATTCAGCATTGGATCAACTAATTACCCCCAAATTGATATTTTCTTTACTCTAATCACTTATCTGATTGATATTTAATAAGTATTGTAAGGAGAAATTCTGTCTTGGTCACTCATGGGAGTGTTATTACCTTGTAATAAATCATTGTTCTTTCATTTTGAGATGTACCTTTACATAATTACTTGAGATGACTATATAATATAAATTACAAATGAACATGACTTAAGGTTAAGAAAAAAAACCCATTGATTTTTTCCTGTTTGTCCTGTTTTTAAGTTTTTTGTCTAATGTATGAGTAGGCTATTGGACTATCATTGACACCAACATATTCAAACACTTCATCACTGTTACACCTGTACATGTGTACACAACCAATAACTGCGGTAACTGGAAGTCTTGTAATCACTGTCAAGTCAATATGTACATACTTGCATAATAAGTTTCAATGAATATTCATACTGTATGCACATCATTTAGGACATTTCACTTGACACAGGCTATAGCAATTACACTTACCTATTTCTTGCTCAACTCATTATAGAGAAGATATGGCATTCATCTTGTCCCAAATTCAGATGCAGGACCTAGGGGTAAGAAAAAAGACTGTAACTAGATTAATCATAACCATTACAAATTCCTCAAATGTGATTGGGGCATCAGCTGCATTATGTATCACTAATCACTCTGTACAGTTGTAATCAGACAGTGTAATCAGACAGTTGGCTGTAATCAGACAGCTGCAATCCAACAGTTGAAGCAGCCAATCATACTTAGTCCACTCAGCGAAATCTAACAATCACAGAATTGATCACAATAACTAGAGCAACAACCATTTACCCTGAAAAAAAAAAAACTTGCAAATTTCCAAATTTTTTGCTTTAGACATTGTCCCTAATGGAGATGTTTGTCCTAAATGTACTTTTTTTTTTCCAGAAATTGTAATGGTTATGATAAATTGCTAACAGGACTTTGTGTTGTCCAATTCCTTCAGTAATCTTACAAGTGATTGACATGTCAGACTCCTGCTTCCTAGTTATCCGAGTTTGTTAATCACTCATAATTATGATCACAGACCAATTGGACTCCACTCTGTTCTATTATCTATTATCACTATTAATAATTAAGCAGTATTATCAAAAAAGGTGGCCAGCTTAAAATTCAGAGTCCTTCTTCACTAAATGACTACTTCTCTCATCCCTCCCTAGGACAAATTTTTAATATAAACCCACTTAAAATAGCTGTCTGTCTTCTGGTTTTCAATTTGTTAAACTTGCAGAAAAGTGAGAGCAAATATTGACACTGTAAAGTAGTTCATACACACATTTACCACATAACTAACAAATAAATTATAATTATTATTTTTGTAAAGCTCTGAATTATAATTTCCTTTACACAGATGACTGATGATACACCAAATATCCACCCAAGGTAAATGATGAGAATTACTGTCATAATCATGTCAGAATTCAGCACCTTGTGCATTGCATGACATTATTTTAATCATCATACTGTATATACTTGGTAACACCAGCTATCCTTAGAGAAAAAGAGGATTTTAAGAATATTTACATCACTGATTATCCAATACCAGTTATCCTCATGTGGCTCATTATCACTAGTTTACTATAAATTCTCAGAAGCACCAATTTTATTGTTTGAAACCGAGGATACTGAGAATGTCTCTATTGCTGATTATTCTCAACCAGTTATGAATAAGTGATTTTTTTTTTACAGCCAAATAGGTTTTTCTGCAGGTGACTGGCTAGGTGTACACTTAATTCTGGTGCTTAACCCTTTAACTCCCATAACAAATTTGTTATTCTCCTTACTATCAACCATGCAATTCTTGTAATGTTAGTTCAGAGAATTCAGTATTGGATCACCTAATTATCCCCAAATTGATATTTTCTTTACTCTAATCACTTATTTGGTTGATATTTTATTAGTATTGTAAGGAGAAATTTTGTCTTGGTCACTCATGGGAGTGTTATTACCTTGTAATAAATCATTGTTCGTTCATTTTGAGATGTACCTTTACATAATTACTTGAGATGACTATATAATGTAAATTGTAAATGAACATGACTTAAGATTAAGAAAAAAACCCCATTGATTTTTTCCTGTTTGTTCTACTAGAATTTTTTATTGTAAGACCTGTGTTAAGCTGGCCATGAATGATGCAGACACCTTTAATAAGCAACATTCTAATCCCAATTTTCACACCCATGTTCATTGAAAATTAACCAGGAGTGGATAGACACTTACATCAAGCAGATACAGACACCAACAATGGAGGGAATTCCTCAACAACTTTAAGTTTTTTGTCTAATGTATGAGTAGGCTATTGGACTATCATTGACACCCACATACTGAAACACTTCATCACTGTTACACCTGTATATGTGTACATGACCAATTACTATGGTAACTGGAAGTCTTGAGTTCATTGTTAAGTCAATATGTACATACTTGCATAATAAGTTTCAATGAATATTCATACTGCATGCACATCATTTAGGACATTACACTCGACACTGGCTATAGCAATTACACTTACCTATTTCTTGCTCAACTCATTATAGAGAAGATATGGCATTCACCTTGTCCCAAATTCAGATGCAGGACCTAGGGGTAAGAAGAGAGACTGTAACCAGATTAATCTTAACCACTACAATTTCCTCAAATGTGATTATTGCATTAGCTGCTCTATATATCATTAATCACTCTGTACAGTTGTAATCAGACAGTTGGCTGTAATCAGACAGCTGTAATCCAACAGTTGAAGCAGCCAATCATACTTAGTCCACTCAGCTAAATGCACCAATCACAGAATTGATCACAATTACTATAGCAACAACCACCTACCCTGAGGAAAAAAAAGGGGAAAAAAAAAAAAAAAACCAGGAAATTTCCAAATTTTTGCTTTAGACATTGTCCCAACTGGAGATGTTTGCCCTAAATGTACTTTTTCCAGAAATTGTAATGGTTATGATTAACTGCTAACAGGACTTTGTGTTGTCCAATTCTGTCAGTAATCTTACAAGTGATTGACATGTCGGACTCCCACTTCACAGTCATCCGAGTTTGTTGATCACTCTTATAATCACAGACCAAATTGGACTCCACTCCATCCTATTATCACTATTAATCATTAAGCAGTATTTTCAAAAAAAGTGGCCAGCTTAAAATTCAGAGTCCTTCCTCACTAAATGACTACTTCCCTCATCCCTCCTTAAGCTAAATTTTTAATATAAACCCACTTAAAGTAGCTGTCTGTCTTCTGGTTTTCAATTTGTTAAACTTGCAGAAAAGTGAGTGCAAATATTGACACTGTTAAGTAGTTCACACACATTTACACATTTACCAAGTAACTTACAAAGAAATCATAATGATTATTTTTGTACAGCTCAGAATTATAATTTCCTTTACACAGATAACTGCTGATACACCAAATATCCACCCAAGGTAAATGATGAGAATTACTGTCAAAATCATGTCAGAATTCAGCACCTTGTGCATTGAATAACATGATTTTAATCATCATATGGTATAACTTGGAAACACCCGCTATCCTTAAAGAAAAAGAGGATTTTAAGAATATTTACATCACTGATTATCCAATACCAGTTATCCCTGTGGCTCATTATCACTAGTTTACTATAAATTCTCAGAAGCACCAATTTTATTGTTTGAAACTGAGGATACTGAGAATGTCTCTATTGCTGATTATTCTCAACCAGTTATGAATAAGTGATTTTTTTTTACAGCCAAATAGGTTTTTCTGCAGGTGACTGGCTAGGTGTACACTTAATTCTGGAGCTTAACCCTTAAACTCCCAGATAAAATTTGTTATTCTCCTTACTGTCAACCATACAATTCTTATAATGTTAGTTCAGAGAATTTAGTATTGGATCAACTAATTATCCCCAAATTTAAATTTTTTTTTTATTCTTGTCACTTATCTGGTTGATATTTAATTAGTATTGTAAGGAGAAATTTTGTTTTGGTCACTTATGGGAGTGTTATTACCTTGTAATAAATCATTGTTCTTTCATTTTGAGATGTACCTTTACATAATTACTTGAGATGACTACATAATGTAAATTGTAAATGAACATGACTCAACATTAAGAAAAAAACCCCATTGATTTTTTCCTGTTTGTCCCACTAGAATTTTTTATTGTATGACCTGTGTTAAGCAGGCCATGAATGATGCAGACTCCTTTAATAATCAACATTATCATCCCAATTTTCGCACCCATGTTCATTGAAAATTAACCAGGAGTGGATAGACACTTACATCAAGCAGATACAGACACCAACAATGGAGGGAATTCCTCAACAACTTTAAGTTTTTTGTCTAATGTAAGAGTAGGCTATTGGACTATCATTGACACCCACATACTGAAACACTTCATCACTGTTACACCTGTACATGTGTACATGACCAATTACTGCGGTAACTGGAAGTCTTGTAATCACTTTCAAGTCAATATGTACATACTTGCATAATAAGTTTCAATAAATATTCATACTGCATGCACATCATTTAGGACATTTCACTTGACACAGGCTATAACAATTACACTTACCTATTTCTTGCTCAACTCATTATAGAGAAGATATGGCATTCACCTTGTCCCAAATTCAGATACAGGACCTAGGGGTAAGAAGAGAGACTGTAACTAGATTAATCTTAACCACTACAATTTCCTCAAATGTGATTATTGCATCAGCTGCTTTATATATCACTAATCACTCTGTACAGTTGTAATTGGACAGTTGGCTGTAATTGGACAGCTGTAATTAGACAGCTGTTATCAGACAGCTGTAATCGGACAGTTGAAGCAGCCAATCATACTTAGTTCACTCAGCTAAATTCACCAATCACAGAATTGATCACAGTAACTATAGCAACAACCGGTTACCCTGAAAAACAAAAAACTGGGAATTGTCACATTGTCCCTATTGGAGATGTTTGTCCTAAATGTACTTTTTGTTTTTGGAAATTGTAATGGTTGCGATTAATTGCTAACAGGACTTTGTGTTGTCCAATTCTGTCAGTAATCATATAAGTGATTGACAAATCGCACTCCCACTTCACAGTCATCCAATTTTGCTAATTACTTGTATGATTACAGACTGAATTGGATTCCACTCTGTCCTATTATCACTATAAATCATTATGCAGTACTTTTAAAAAAAGGGGCCAGCTTAAAATTTAGAGTCCTTCCTCACTAAATGACTACTTCTCTCATCCCTCCCTAGGCCAAATTTTTAATATAAACCCACTTAAAGTAGCTGTCTGTCTTCTGGTTTTCAATTTGTTAAACTTGCAGAAAAGTGAGTGCAAATCTTGACACTGTAAAGTAGTTCAAACACACATTTACCAAGTAACTAACAAACAAATTATGATAATTATTTTTGTACAACTCTGAATTATAATTTCCTTTACACAGATAACTGCTGATACACCAAATATCCACCCAAGGTAAGTGATGAGAATTACTGTCATAATCATGTCAGAATTCAGCACCATGTGCATTACATGATTTTAATCATCATACTGTATATACTTGGAAACACCAGCTATCCTTAAAGAAAAAGAGGATTTTAAGAATGTTTACATCACTGATTATCCAATACCAGTTATCCCTATGTGGCTCATTATCACTAGTTTACTATAAATTCTCAGAAGCACCAATTTTATTGTTTGAAACTGAGGATACTGAGAATTTCTCCATTGCTGATTATCCTGAACCAGTTATGAATAAGTGATTTGTTATTACAGCCAAATAGGTTTTTCTGCTGGTGACTGGCTGGGTGTACACTTAATTCTGAAGCTTAACCCTTTAACTCCCAGATCAAAGTTGTTATTCTCCTTACTGTCAATTATACAATTGATCAGTAGCACAGTTCTGATGTACAAAAGCATAACATTGGGGTAAGATTGAAAAATTGATTTAAGAATCATTTCTTTTTAGAATTAAGTCGGAAAGTGAAGGAAATTGGTTCCTATCTTGAAATTATGTCATTTCGGTCGATTCGGACGCATTTCAAGCAAATTTTCTATTACCCACGATGCAATGCAGCCATGTCCCCATTTTTTTTTTTTTTTTTTTTGGTTGTAAAAAAATGCATTAATACCATGTTTCAAGGAATATGGTTTTTTTCTCACCACATCTGAATCCTAGAACTCTAGAATCCTTAATCTTTGCATTTAATTTCACGGCCTTGTGCTTGTGAACAAACAGCACTTGACTGCATGCTTGAAACATGCGGTATGTACTTAGGAAGTTTCCTGCTCATTTCCTCAACTGATGTAATATTTTACTTCTTAATAAGGAAATCTAAAACAGTCCTTACTGATTAAGTAGACTTTGGGATGATTTGGAAGTAATGGAAGCCGTCAAAATGACAAACGCGCCGCGCTTGTTTCAGCTATAAATTCGATCGCATATATTCCGTGAGGATCAAAATTGTAGACCTAATGTTTCGGATGAACTTAAATGCTAATATTTTCGTCGGCT
The DNA here is from genome assembly GCF_964200805.1 of Pocillopora damicornis. Classification (NCBI taxonomy): domain Eukaryota; kingdom Metazoa; phylum Cnidaria; class Anthozoa; order Scleractinia; family Pocilloporidae; genus Pocillopora; species Pocillopora damicornis. The sequence continues at coordinate 5,873,098 of NC_142678.1, forward strand.
TTTAACGGATTCGATCGAGTTTGGTACCAAAATTTAGCTTGTCATTTGAGCATTTTGTTTATGTCAAAGTTGACATGCTCCAGTGCACTTGTCACAAACAATGCGATTAGGAAATTCATTGACTGGTTCTATCGCGCGGCAGATCACAGCGCTCGCCAACTGTTTCGGACGCAGAAAAAAACTCATATCTCGACAACGTTTCGACAAAAACACCAAAAAACGAAAAGAAATTGCATTGCATTTTGAGGTTAAATTGTTCTGTAACTCAGGAATTATGACTGGCAAAATGAATTTAAAATTATCTGTCTCTCCTAAGCTTTAAAGCGTGACGCGTCAAGTGGTGAACACTTTCGTTGATTTTAAGAAAGATTTAGCTCAAATTTTCAGGATTTTGGTTGCCACTTTGCTCAAAAAGGAACTATTTTCATTATCTGTGTGAAGTCTTACGGTTATAAACGAGGCTTCAGTGGGCAAAAACAGGAAAACAGTGAATAGTGAAGCCGACGCATGTTACGCGTGATGCCATGTTTTTGTCGCTAACTTTACAATTCGGCTCCAATTTAATATTTTCAGAGATCCTTTATTCTACCTCTGTTAATCCAAAACCATCTTTAACACATTTGTAACAATTGTGGAAAGTCTCAAGCAGATCTGATCATTGTGCGCCGAGAAATTCTTAAAAGATTCAAGCAAATCTGTGATTTTTCAATTTGTACGTGACAAGCGTGCCACTGATCAGTTCTTATAATGTTAGTTCAGAGAATTTAGTATTTGATCAACTAATTATCCCCAAATTTAAATTTTTTTTTTATTCTTGTCACTTATCTGGTTGATATTTAATTAGTATTGTAAGGAGAAATTCTGCCTGGTCACTCATGGGAGTGTTATTACCTTGTAATAAATCATTGTTCTTTCATTTTGAGATGTGCCTTTACATAATTACTTGAGATGACTATATAATGTAAATTGTAAATGAACATGACTTAAGGTTAAGAAAAAAACCCCATTGATTTTTTCCTGTTTGTCCCACTAGAATTTTTTATTGTAAGACCTGTGTTAAGCAGGCCATGCATGATGCAGACTCCTTTAATAATCAACATTATTATCCCAATTTTCACACCCATGTTCATTGAAAATTAACTAGGAGTGGATAGACACTTACATCAAGCAGATACAGACACCAACAATGGAGGGAATTCCTCAACAACTTTAAGTTTTTTGTCTAATATATGAGTAGGCTATTGGACTATCATTGACACCCACATACTGAAACACTTCATCACTGTTACACCTGCACATGTGTACATGACCAATTACTGTAGTAACTAGAAGTCTTCTCATCACTGTCAAGTCAATATGTATATACTTGCATAATAAGTTTCAATAAATATTCATAATGTATGCACATCATTTAGGACATTTCACTTGACACTGGCTATAGCAATTACACTTACCTATTTCTTGCTCAACTCATTATAGAGAAGATGTGGCATTCACCTTGTCCCAAATTCAGATACAGGACCTAGGGGTAAGAAGAGAGACTGTAACTAGATTAATCATAACCATTACAATTTCCTCAAATGTGATTGAGGCATCAGCTGCTTTAAATATCACTAATCACTCTGTACAGTTGTAATCAGACTGTTGCTTATAATCAGACAGCTGTAATCCAACAGTTGAAGCAGCCAATCATACTTAGTCCACTCAGCGAAATCTACCAATCACAGAATTGATCACAATAACTAGAGCAACAACCACTTACCCTGAAAAAAAGGTGGCCAGCTTAAAATTCAGAGTCCTTCCTCACTAAATGACTACTTCTCTCATCCCTCCCTAAGCTAAATTTTTAATATAAACCCACTTAAAGTAGCTGTCTGTATTCTGGCTTTCAATCTGTCAAACTTGCAGAAAAGTGAGTGCAAATATTGACACTGTTAAGTAGTTCACACACACATTTATCAAGTAACTAACAAAGAAATTATAATAATTATTTTTGTACAGCTCTGAATTATAATTTCCTTTACACAGATAACTGCTGATACACCAAATATCCACCCAAGGTAAATGATGAGAATTACTGTCATAATAATGTCAGAATTCAGCACCTTGTGCATAGCATGACATTATTTTAATCATCATACTGTATATACTTTGAAACACCAGCTATCCTTAAAGAAAAAGAAGATTTTAAGAATATTAACATCACTGATTATCCAATACCAGTTATCCCTGTGGCTCATTATCACTAGTTTACTATAAATCCTCAGAAGCACCAATGTTATTGTTTGAAACTGAGGATACTGAGAATTTCTCCATTGCTGATTATCCTGAACCAGTTATGAATAAGTAATTTTTTTTACAGCCAAATAGGTTTTCCTGTAGGAAACGTACAGGCCACCCATGGTAATAACACATGCCTACAATGACTGGCAAGTTAATCTATTTGACAGAATGGTAAGTACCACATACCATTGGTTAACCCACAACATATTTTTATTTTGAGTATGTTTAATCATAAATACACAAAGGACAAAACTGACATGTAAACTAAATTTAGTGAATACTGTAGAGAATTTTGAATGTGCCAGGATCATATTTTCTCCTCTAAAAATAGACGTTATACAACTTTTCCATGAATTATTCGCATTTAACTGAAGTTTGATAGTAGAGTTTCCTTTAAACTTTCTTCTCCAAACTTTTCCTATAAAATTTAGGCATATAAATTGAAATGGAAAAGATGAAATTGTAAAAATAACCACATCCATGCAAATGTGTCTTTGCAAAATATAGCCCTTATACAAATTCCTGTTATTTTACATCTGTTGACATATAGTATTGGTGCCCACATTGTAAATAGCAAAAATCACTTAAAGCAATGAATTTGTTAAGATCAAATGAACAGCAAACTCACTTTAATGACTGAATAAGGAAATTTTCTATTCATTGTCAAAAAAATTACAGAATTGCATTGGTTATGCTTCACAACTGTAACTCCAGCCAAGACTTAGCTTCTACATTTATTCTATTTAGTGCCCTGATTACTTGTTACAAGTAAATTTGTGGACCTTGAGAAGGGGCACTTATTCGAGGAGAGCCCTTATTAGAGGCTTGGCTGTAATTACATTTTTCTTGCCAATCAGAAAGTAGTAAGTTCATTTTGAAACAATACTTCTCCTGTGCACTTCAGTTTTTCGTGGGGCTTGAGGTGCTTATTCAAGGCTGGGTGCCTATTAACTTTTCCTACCTACAGGGTGTGCACCTAATCAAGGTGGACACCTATTGGAGGTTGCCAGCTTAATATAATAATTTACCTGCATTTTCCCTTGCTTCAGGTTGGTTTTTTTTTCCTCAGAGTTCATAATGGCTCACCTTAATTCACATTTTAAACTTAACAACTTACATGACTAAAGGCTATTTTGAGGCAACAAGGTAGAGTACCTGTCAAGGCACATGTAAGGCTATCAAATACTACTTTGTAACCAAAACTAGTTTTTTCTTTTACTTAAAACAGGGAGGTGAAGAAATATGAAAGATCCTGCCTCATCAAAGACTGTTCTGCTATACATTTTGTGTAATATTAAAAAGAATAACTTGTAAGATACTCAGGTTGACTAGTAGAGTATAAAGGAAAAAAATTCACAAACTTAAAGGTATATACAAGTAGACACATAGAAGATTGGAATCAATTTTCAACATCATATAAAAATGTCACATGTATCTGTCATTCCCACAAAAATCTATTAAGTTTTTGTATCAGTATCATCAACACTTGAAAAACACTTGATAAGTAACAAGTCTCAAGGGTATTGAAAAACTTGATCTATAATTTGTGGGAAAATCATGCAAATTTAAATGACATTGAGTTAAGAATGTTCCTTAATTCTTTCCTTTCTAGGTCATAATTTGCATCCTCAAGTAATGGGCTTCTTGCACGCTTTAGCTTTATCTTTTTTCCCTTGAAATAATTTTTTTTAATTTCCCCAATTCAAAGGGGATATCTTGTACACTGAAATTATGAAAATAAAGAAAAAAAGATACATGTCTCATTTAGGAGCTACAGACTATCGTACATCTTTACCTGATCCATGGATTGAAAACTATACCTCGGAATACATGTGCACCCACTCCCTTAATTACGTGATTTTTAATGCACATTTAAGGATGCACAGAGCAAAACTGAGGAATCACCTTCACATAAAAATTCCATGTCTCCATGTATCAGTTCAGTAATAGATCACAGATGATGTCAAATTGTGGTATGAATAAAAGGGGGGAGGGAGAGGGGGAGGGCACAAGAGGTCAGGCCAAGTGTGTCCCTAAAGTTCTTCCAACAGTTTGACCTCTTCTGTGATCTGTTAAATTCAACTTATCATGTAAAACTATTCAGATAATTATCTGTCACAAGAGACTGTGATATACTACTCTACCAACAACAACCCTGATAATTTTAGATAAGCCTTCAGACCTTACAGTGAAGATGCTTCCTTCAAATCTGCTTTAAAAGATGTGTTGATCACCTTGGTTATAAAGACAAATGAATTTTTAAAACGTTTCTCTCGCGATAAGAAGTCACAAATGATTGTGGACCGCAAAGTATAGACTGATGAGTTGGTAATGTTACAAAACATGCGTAGCTTAGATTTAAGCACGTTTTTTTTAAAACTACCAATGCACTTCAGCTAATAGCACACTATACAATTGCTCCTAGTTTTAAAATTCGAATAGTTTTTTGTTCGTGTTTCAAGCTTGATGTAAATCCGTCAAGTTCACCGTCGCGTATCACTGACCGTGTCGAAGTGAAATGTAGCAATGGAAATCATATTTCTCCATAACCAGATAAGTAATTAGTACATATTTGCCCACACCGGCTTAATTCAAACGTGACGACCACTTTCAAAAATGATTGTACCGCTTTTTCGCAGCCCTTCTAAGCTATCACAAGCGTATGAAGATGTATCTGAGATTAATCGAAAGCTTGAACAGTTGGTTTTAAAGAGAGCATGCAATAAACAGATGTGAGTGAAGGAAACAATGATTTTCTCGAAGGTTAAAAATGAAGGAAAAGAAACTGTAGAAAAACCGGAAACAAGTTGAAGACGCAATCTGTCGTTCTCTTACCTCTTATACCGAGTAAAATAATCTACACTCGCTGTGTATCACCAGTTTCCAGTAAACGCACCCTTCGAGGCACATGCTCCGATTTGGTACATGCGCATTGAGACCCGCAGACTGGGAACCAGCGCAGCCTACCAGGTCTCGAGACCAGGTCGCATGATCTGGCCAAACAAGACCGGATCATGCCACCTTCAGACTAGTAAAAAAAAATTGTCCGATTATGGCCAGTCAACGAATGATAGACTACTTCTGGTGAACAAAAGATTAGAAAGGTTTGCATGCGCATTCATGTCACTGCTGTCATGCCTCTCAGATCTGACTCAGACGAAAACAGAGCGCCTTGTGATTTATAAATGAAGACATGCAACGAATACATAAAAATAAAATTAATTAAAGCTAAATGCCACCTGCTCAAGGCCAAAAGAATTAATTACCTCTCAACTGGAAGTCTTGTTCGAAAAAGCAGTCCCATAGGATGTTCCTTATAGCGGAAATGGAAAACGTCGAATGAGGAATGGGGAATGGAGAATGGTGAATGGTGAATGGTGAATTGAGAATGGAGAATGGAGAATGGAGAATGGAGAATGGAGAATGGAGAATGGAGAATGGAGAATGGAGAATGGAGAATGGAGAATGGAGAATGGAGAATGGAGAATGGGGAATGGAGAATGGAGAATGGAGAAGGGAGGATGGAGAATGGAGAATGGAGGATGGAGAATGGAGAATAGAGAACGGCGAATGGTGAATGGAGAATGGCGAATGGGGAATGGAGAATGGAGAATGGTGAATGGGGAATGGAGAATGGAGAAGGGAGAATGGAGAATGGAGAATGGAGAATGGGGAATGGAGAATGGAGAAGGGAGAATGGAGAATGGAGAATGGTGAATGGTGAATGGGGAATGGAGAAAGGAGAATGGAGAATGGAGAATGGTGAATGGGGAATGGAGAATGGAGAATGGTGAATGGGGAATGGAGAATGGAGAAGGGAGAATGGAGAATGGTGAATGGGGAATGGAGAATGGAGAATGGAGAATGGGGAATGGAGAATGGAGAGTGGAGAATGATGAATAAACAATGGAGAATGGTGAATGGAGAATGAAGAATGGAGAATGGAGAATGGAGAATGGTGAATGGAGAATGAGAAATGAGGAATGGGGAATAAGGAATGAGAAATGAGGAATAAGGAATGGGAATGGTGAATGGGGAATGGAGAATGGAGAATGGAGAATGGTGAATGGAGAATGGAGAATGAGAAATGAGGAATGGGGAATAAGGAATGAGAAATGAGGAATAAGGAATGGAGAATGAGGAATGGAGAATGGAGAGTGGAGAACGGAGAATGGAGAATGGTGAATGGAGAATGAAGAATGGAGAATGGTGAATGGAGAATGGAGAATGAGAAATGAGGAATGGGGAATAAGGAATGAGAAATGAGGAATAAGGAATGGAGAATGGAGAATGAGGAATGGGGAATGGAGAATGGAGAATGGAGAATGGGGAATGGAGAATGGAGAGTGGAGAGTGGAGAATGGAGAATGGAGAATGGTGAATGGAGAATGAAGAATGGAGAATGGTGAATGGAGAATGGAGAATGAGAAATGAGGAATGGGGAATAAGGAATGAGAAATGAGGAATAAGGAATGGAGAATGGAGAATGAGGAATGGGGAATGGGGAATGGAGAATGGAGAATGGAGAATGAGAAATGAGGAATGGGGAATAAGGAATGAGAAATGAGGAATAAGGAATGGAGAATGAGGAATGGGGAATGGAGAATGGAGAATGAGGAATGGGGAATAAGAAATGAGGAATAAGGAATGGGGAATGGAGAATGGAGAATGAAGAATGGAGAATGGAGAATGGAGAACGGAGAATGGAGAATGGAGAAGAGAGAATGGAGAATGGAGATGGGAGAAGGGAGAATGGAGAATGGAGAATGGAGAAGGAAGAATGGAGAATGGAGAAGGAAGAATGGAGAATGGAGAAGGGAGAATGGAGAAGGAAGAATGGAGAATGGAGAATGGAGAATGGGGAATGGAGAATGGGGAATGGCGAATGGAGAAGGGAGAATGGAGAATGGGGAATAAGGAATGAGAAATGAGGAATAAGGAATGGGGAATGGAGAGTGGAGAATGGAGAATGAAGAATGGAGAATGGTGAATGGAGAATGGAGAATGGAGAATGAGAAATGAGGAATGGGGAATAAGGAATGAGAAATGAGGAATAAGGAATGGAGAATGGAGAATGAGGAATGAGGAATGGGGAATGGAGAATGGAGAATGGAGAATGGAGAATGAGAAATGAGGAATGGGGAATAAGGAATGAGGAATAAGGAATGGAGAATGGAGAATGAGGAATGGGGAATGGAGAATGGAGAATGGAGAATGGTGAATAGAGAATGGAGAATGAGAAATGAGGAATGGGGAATAAGGAATGAGAAATGAGGAATAAGGAATGGAGAATGGAGAATGAGGAATGAGGAATGGGGAATGGAGAATGGAGAATGGAGAATGAGAAATGAGGAATGGGGAATAAGAAATGAGGAATAAGGAATGGGGAATGGGGAATGGAGAATGGAGAATGGAGAATGGAGAACGGAGAATGGAGAATGGGGAATGGAGAATGGAGAATGGAGAAGGGAGAATGGAGAATGGAGAAGGGAGAAGGGAGAAGGGAGAATGGAGAATGGAGAATGGAGAATGGGGAATGGAGAAGGGAGAATGGAGAATGGAGAAGGAAGAATGGAGAATGGAGAAGGGAGAATGGAGAATGGAGAAGGAAGAATGGAGAATGGAGAATGGGGAATGGAGAATGGGGAATGGGGAATGGAGAAGGGAGAATGGGGAATAAGGAATGAGAAATGAGGAATAAGGAATGGGGAATGGAGAGTGGAGAATGGAGAATGAAGAATGGAGAATGGTGAATGGAGAATGGAGAATGGAGAATGAGAAATGAGGAATGGGGAATAAGGAATGAGAAATGAGGAATAAGGAATGGAGAATGGAGAATGAGGAATGAGGAATGGAGAATGGAGAATGAGAAATGAGGAATGGGGAATAAGGAATGAGAAATGAGGAATAAGGAATGGAGAATGGAGAATGAGGAATGGGGAATGGAGAATGGAGAATGGAGAATGGAGAATGAGAAATGAGGAATGGGGAATAAGGAATGAGAAATGAGGAATAAGGAATGGAGAATGGAGAATGAGGAATGAGGAATGGGGAATGGAGAATGGAGAATGGAGAATGGAGAATGAGAAATGAGGAATGGGGAATAAGAAATGAGGAATAAGGAATGGGGAATGGGGAATGGAGAATGGAGAATGGAGAATGGAGAACGGAGAATGGAGAATGGGGAATGGAGAATGGAGAATGGAGAAGGGAGAATGGAGAAGGGAGAAGGGAGAAGGGAGAAGGGAGAATGGAGAATGGAGAATGGGGAACGGAGAAGGGAGAAGGGAGAAGGGAGAAGGGAGAAGGGAGAATGGAGAATGGAGAATGGAGAAGGGAGAATGGAGAATGGAGAATGGGGAATGGAGAAGGGAGAAGGGAGAAGGGAGAATGGAGAAGGGAGAAGGGAGAAGGGAGAATGGAGAATGGAGAATGGAGAAGGGAGAATGGAGAATGGAGAATGGAGAATGGGGAATGGAGAATGGAGAATGGAGAATGGAGAATGGAGAATGGAGAATGGGGAATGGAGAATGGAGAATGGAGAAGGGAGAATGGAGAATGGAGAATGGAGAATGGAGAACAGAGAATGGAGAAGGGAGAAGGGAGAATGGAGAATGGAGAATGGAGAAGGGAGAATGGAGAATGGAGAATGGGGAATGGAGAATGGAGAATGGAGAAGGGAGAATGGAGAATGGAGAATGGGGAATGGAGAATGGAGAATGGAGAATGGAGAAGGGAGAATGGAGAATGGAGAATGGAGAATGGGGAATGGAGAATGGAGAAGGGAGAATGGAGAAGGGAGAAGGGAGAATGGAGAATAGAGAATGGAGAATGGGGAATGGAGAATGGAGAATGGAGAAGGGAGAATGGAGAATGGAGAATGGAGAATAGAGAATGGAGAATGGGGAATGGAGAAGGGAGAAGGGAGAAGGGAGAATGGAGAAGGGAGAAAGGAGAATGGAGAATGGAGAATGGGGAATGGAGAATGGGGAATGGAGAAGGGAGAATGGAGAAGGGAGAAGGGAGAATGGAGAATGGGAAATGGAGAAGGGAGAATGGAGAATGGAGAATGGAGAATGTGGAATGTGGAATGGGGAATGGGGAGTGGGAAATGAGAAATGTGAAATGGGAAATGGAGAATGGAGAATGAGGAATGGAGAACGGTGAATGGAGAATGGAGAATGGAGAATGGGGAATGGAGAATGGGGAATGGGGAATGCAGAATGGGGAATGGAGAATGGAGAATAGAGAATGAAGAATGGGGAATGGAGAAAGGAGAATGGGGAATGGGGAATGGGGAATGGGAAATGGAAAACGAGAATGGGAATGGGGAATGGGGAAGAGGAATATGACGAATGGAAAATCAAGAATGGGGAATGGAAAGTAGGGAATGGGAAATGGAAAAATAAAATGGAAAATTGAAAATGGGTATTTTTAATATTTTTTCGTTTAAGATCTACTGTTTATAATGAGGAACAGATATTTTTCATCGATATCCACGTTCTCTTTCAAAAACGTTCAGTGGCAAAATATCCTCGGATATCCCCCATTTTTAGCTAAGGAATATTTGTTAACGTGACACGTTTAGACCAGCTTCGAGCGAGCAAAAATATTTCCTCATTTCCCGTCCTCTTTTTCCATTCCCTATTCCCCATTCCTCATTCTCCTTTCCCCTTTTCTCATTCTTCATTTCTTCATTTCTCACTTCCCATTTCCATTTCCCATTCCCGCGGCTAAGTAACATCCCTGGAAAAGCCCATTGTTTGAATGTCTAGGTTCTATGCTCATTCAAATGAGCTGTCCTTGAAAACTTAACGTTTATTTCTCTCATCGTTTATGAATTGGGATCTTAATCAGTTAATAACATGCATACCGGAAAATTCCTTAGACGCAATTTTATCATACGTATCGCGCGTGCCTCTTACATGTAGAGGATATGAAATAATGACGATGGCACGATTTAGAAACTTGTCAAAAGTAGAAGTTCGAAGGCAAGCCAATCTTTGTTCCCGTTAATGAAGAAATACGGCAAGGACCGGAACAGAGACGCGGAAACCGAATTCATCAAAAGTTTGTTATCAAAAACTACAGTTGTGAATATCTTCAAGCATACGCATCAGGTTGGTAAACGATGTGGGTTTCGCGCCAAAACGGACAGCGAAAAAAATTAGACGGTCAAAGAATGCATGCGTGTACAGATATAGCACAATTTTTATAGCACTGAAAAGAACTAGAGGTTGTATAATGACGCTAGGAGGTAGTGTTGCAGAATATTTGTCTCACAGGCAGAACTGAAAACCTTCCGCATCTCACATGTTTATGAGTCCCACAAGAGAAAGATGATTCCAGAATAAATTCTCTAATTCACATTCAACCAATACTTAAATGGTAACAAATCATAATATGAACAACATAACGATGGTAACAATAATGATAATTTAAAGGGGCAGGCTCGAAAGCTTCATGATTCCCCTATCCTCTGGGCTCCAACAATGATCACCTATGCTTCTTTTAATTTTCTTATTTCATTGCAATTCCCTTTTTGGGGACATTCCGCGTGTTAGGGTATTCCGTCATTTTGCGTCTTAAGATATTCCGCTGATCCATCATTCCACCCTTCTACCGTTCTACCATTTAATCATTCTGTTGAATAACTGAAGGTACGCAGCTTACTCGCTTCGAAATTTAGTGGCCCTTTTCGGCCTAAGTTGCTGATTTAAACAGTAAAATGCTCTCCTCTTAAAGAAAAAAGAAATTCCTCAAAGCTTCCATGATGCGCAGATCACATCTATTGAGATATTTTTCTATGGAAAATTTGAGATATTTGACGTCTTTTGTAGTGTCAGGGAAAGACCTAAAAACATCATATCTTTGGATCTACATAATTGTTGATTTAAACAGTAAAATCCTCTTTCTTCGAAGAAAAAAATTTCCCTCGAAGTTTAATGATGCGCCAATCACACCTATTAAGACATTTCTGCAAGAAAACTTTTGTTTTCCTTAATCGCGCGTAATCATGAATTGATTGTGAGGTGTCTATCGTTTTCTGCTCTTTCCGTAGTTTCACGGCAAGAACTGAAAAAAATAATGTGCTAGTGTCTATATGCCAGAAATCACAAATCACTTTTTCTTTATTTACAGAAGCGTAAAAATGACCGGTGAGAATTCAGCACGGGTGCTTAAATTGCGCATAGAGAGTGTATCAGCGTACACGAAAAAGGTTAGACTTGTCGAAACTCGAACAAAATTTAACTTGCGGGTGCGTATTTGTTTATTGAATTGGCTTAAGGAAATTTTGAAATTTCAGTTAGTTCATACAGTAATCTTAGACATGTCAGCATTCGAAGGCCTGTTCAGAATGTCTATTATGATAAAGAGAGACCCAGTTTAAGAAGACACAAAAAATCGACAATTTTGTGATTTTAGAGCATGTGGGAAAAAAATTTGGAATGATTATTTTACGTTGTAAGTTACAAGAAAACTTCTCTTGGTTTCGGCAAGTATAGGCATGTTCATGAGTGGAACTTTCCCCGTGTAATTTGATTGGATGTAATTGCATGACATCTACAATTAAAAGAATGACGTAAAATTGGAAGTCAGATATCATGATGGTGGACTGTTTGAAATTGCCAAAAATTTCTGAAAGGGTCGAAAAAGGGTTCATACTAATCGATGCAGCTAAATCGTGCGGGATCAATATCAGTATCTGGGCAACTGCCCACCCACCCCTCCCCTAACCAGATACTAATATTGATCCATCGTGCGTGTGATGTGTGAAAGTCCAGTTCTTGCTCACAGGGACAAAAGGCAGAAATAAAGCAATAGCGTTTAGAAAATAAGGCTCTATTCATATCAGTGGTATGATTTTCCATCATTTAACGCTCGAAAGCATGACCCACCCCAGGATCTTAACGAACAAGTAAAGCAAATGTATAATTAATTCATTTAAGTGATCCTATCTTGACAAGTGGACGGGGTTTCTTTTATTCCTACGAAACCTAGTTTCAGCATACTCGCGGAAACCGCCTAGCAAAGTTCGGCAAACGGTAAATTTGGCACCGGATCGGAAGTACCTACGAGACTGGATATTGAGGTATCTAAGAGGAACGGAAGACTGAAATAACCGTCATGTAACTCTCGGCGTATTTGTGGAAAGCGGCAAAGTTCGGCGAACGGTAAATTTGTATCTGCGTAAATGGATATTGAAGTATCTGAGAGGAACTGAATACTGAAACCACCAGCTTCGGCTTTCAGTTTCATTGCGTACAGAAAACCCCCTGATAAGGCAATGAAGAAAGAGAAATGTCCGTAGAAATCGTTTGATCGTATGAACGCCTTGCCCCAAAGGTCAAGCAGAGAGTGCGATTATTTCTTTAACTGACTTTTAAAATAGCATAATATATAGCACCCACTGGCTCTTAGAATACGATCGCGTGACTTCGACAAAACAACACACTTATTAAAACACTCTGGGAATGTAAATATAGTCTATGCTACGAGCATTCTTTCATCCTTCGGTCATATAAATAGTTGTGGTTTCTCATTCTCTCATTCAGGGTAAGAATATCACTAAGACAAAAGTAATGTTCTAACCTACAGATTCGGGCGAAGTAAGGCATGAACGCCGACATCCACAAAGTCACAGGGCGCTGATTTCAAGAAATTACGTAGATCAATTGAGACTCTGTACTAACGATCTCTTTGATATCACACTAAGACGGAAAAATTAACTTTCTAGTTGGTGTATGATGTGCACATATTATGATATACTAAACCGATGAATGTCAGTTGTAGAACATTTAAGCCGCATTCCATAACACACCAAATCAGCCAAAAGCTGTTAATTTGATTTAACACTCCACTACACAGTGCTCACGCTCTATATATCAGGTTATGAAAGTTCCTCTTATGTATAAAAGGAAAGCTGAACAACAATGTTTGAGCAACCGTTCAGAACAAAAGAAGGCAAAACACGGTTCAAGGTCATATCGTACAAAAAACTTAGAAATTCAGTAATACACGAGGAGATGTTTATTCATGCTCAACTATAGTCATGGAAGGCTATGAAAAGACAGTCAGTATAGATCGGTACGAAATTATTTGCTTCATCATGAGGAGCTATATTTCTGTCATCAGTGTAGAGGATTACATCAACTTTGGCGGTCGGTAGGTGTCTGTGCGGTTACTTAAACCTGTTGATTATAAGTTAAAAGGTTCACCTAATTATTAATACTGCATCTGTGCTCGAATTTCAATTACGAAAACACAAGAAATCTGGCATTAAAATCACTTGGCGCGATCTTATCATGGAGGCTGAAGTCTTCGATCGATCGACTGAGCTTTCTATAGTTACGGGATCCAATCTCGACCCCAAAAAGTCCTGGTATGTGCTAACGAGAAGTTAATGTGAAATCAGGCCGAAAGCTTTTGCAAAGAACGAATTGTTTCGTCGATTCCGCAATGACTACAATACGTTCTGTCCCGCCAGCAGGTCTCAAGCGCGCCAACAAAGGCTGTTCGTTCAACGCCAGGTAACCAAATAACATGCATGTTATATCTTCAATTGGTCTCTGTGCCGGATTAATTAGACAGGGAGAAATCCAGCAGATGGATTCGCAAGGTCTCAAAATATAATCTTGTTGTTGATGCGGTAAATCAAATCGCCCTCGACCGTACACTTTAAACAAGTGTGAATTCAATTTTTCGTGCCCTCTTGGGTGGTGTATACCTAAGGATTACCTTTAATCTCTTGCATACCCTCTTGGATAGTGTTTACCTGAGGGTTATTTAAATATCTTGCATACCCTCTTGGGTAGTGTATACCTAAGGATTAATTTTTAATATCTTCTATACCCTCTTGGGTAGTGTACACCTGAGGGTTATTTTAATCTCTTGCATACCCTCTTAGGTAGTGTATACCTGAGGGTTATTTTTAATCTCTTCTATACCCTCTTGGGTAGCGTATACCTGAGGGTTAGTTTTAATCTCTTCTATACCCTCTTGGGTAGTGTATACCTGAGGGTTATTTTTAATCTCTTGCATACCCTCTTGGGTAGTGTATACCTGAGGGTTATTTTTAATCTCTTCTATACCCTCTTGGGTAGTGTATACCTGAGGGTTATTTTTAATCACTTCTGTACCCTCTTAGGTAGTGTATACCCGAGGGTTTTTTTAATCTCTTGCATACCCTCTTGGGTAGTGTATACCTGTGGGTTATTTTTAATCTCTTCTATACCCTCTTGGGTAGTGTATACCTGAGGGTTATTTTTAATCTCTTGCATACCCTCTCGGGTAGTGTATACCTGAGGGTTATTCTTAATCTCTCCTTTACCCTCTTGGGTAGTGTATACCTGAGGGTTATTTTTAACTTTTTCTTATCCCTCCTAACTCGGCAGTCGCGTAAGACGATATTCATACGTGTGAATTTGTTCCCAATGACCTATGTGCAATAGCGATGTTTTAGACCAGCTTCTCCCTTGTTATAGTCGATTTTGACAAGACTGATGTCTTCGGAAAAGCTAAAAATGCCGTTCCAAACTGAAACCTTCGCACATAAAGGTCATTATAAGAATAATTTCATTGCGCCGAAGCTTGAAGACCGAATGAGGAGACCATCAGTTGGAAGCGATGTGTATTTTCTGGATTATCTAATCAACGCAGTTTCTGGACTTTAAAAGTTAAAAACCTTGACCTGTATAAAGAAGGGTTTGTCGGAGGTAACCTTACGTAGGCCTAGGTGTTCGATCATGGAGGTGAAATCAGCTTTACCGGTGCCGCTTTTTCGGCTATTTTTGAGTTCCTTCGTTTTACGTGTTTTAAATTGTTCCTGTTATATGTTTCTGTAACATTTGGTCAGGAATATTCGTGGACCTTGTGTTAACGATTTACTGTTGTCTTCTTTAGGACATGTATTGTCTCTACAGAGAAAATAAGGTTAGCGTACCGCCCTTTAAGTTTTTTCGAATTAGACCCGTTAAGTTTGTACGAGACATTTCTCTGGACTTTTGTTTCTGGAAAATGAGTGAACAAAGTAGAGTTGCATCTTGAAAATGATTAGAATTGTAATCATCGGAAGTTGCGGTTTTTTCCATTTCATTCGAGGGGAGCATAATTACATTTTTTGAAGCGATTATCGGATGTCCTGGAATGTTTAGCGAACACCTCGTGCCACCAAGAGGCGTCGAACCTTAGCTTTGAAGTCCTAAATCTAATAGCTGTCCTAAATGTAATAACTGTCCTAAATGTAATAAAGTCCTAAATGTAGTAACATTTAGTCCTAAATGCAATAAACCTCCGATGCAATCGTTTGCATCTCCTTCAATGCATTGTTGCTATGGCGGACATCCACATTGAGATGTTAGTGACAGCTGTTGCACCAAAAAATCGCTGACCAGTATAATGTAACATTACGGGCTCACTGATATCAATCAGCGTCTTTTTACTTACTAGACATAAGAAATATCAGCAGTCGAAGTATGGTCCTTAAAGCGGTTTATTGATCGAGTTGAAGAAAATCATTTCCAGCCCAAAGTAGGCTAATGCTTGGCTGGAAGCTCAATAGGATGGAATCGATTGGTACGTAACCATTAAGACTTTTTGGAAAAGAAATTGACTACAATTGTTGATGAACTAGCATGCTATTGTTGATGTTATCGTTCGTGTTAAAGTGTTAAGTAGTGATGCACCATTTTAGAGCAGTTTGAATGATTTCGCTGTGTCACATGTTAATCCAAAAGAAAATTGTTATTATCAGTAGCGTTACTGAAATTTTGCACATCAATGTTATTCAGTGTCAATTGATTTTAATGAAGCATTTGAGTTCATTTTTAAGAATGACTATCCTAATTTATTCAATTTTGAACCTGGGGTATTGCATTTCCAGCCCTCTATGGCTTTACTCCACCTCAGTAATCAGTTCATGTACCATATGACTATAAGTGGAAACTGTTGAGCTTTCTTTTTTCATTCATCTATTTATCTATTCATTTTCTCCACTCACGGCGGGGAGAAGAGATGAAGACAAAAAATGAAATGTAAACTTAAGATCAACTGAAAAATATATGTTTTCCCAATATTTCGGTTCGGGAACTGATGAACCCGTCATAAGGGGCTAAAGGAAAAAAAAGGAATGGTTCATTAGAGCGTCAACTGACCATCATGTGTTGAATGTTGTAGCTCAATAGTTCAATTTGACTCTTGCGTGGAAAAAAGGCAACATGTCGAGACCTGTGATCGTGAAATGGGATAACATATGACTGGTCAGTAGATATCTTGCTCTGTAAGTCACTTTATCATATAGCTAGCAGCGCACGCGGGCAAGATGAGGTGAATCCTGTGTTCTGATTGGCTAACTGAGCGGGCATGATGGGCCCACCCTCGCCCGCTCGGGATCCCCCGTATTGATCCCACGCAAGAAAACTTACAAAGTTCGTAACTTTTGGACAATGTTTGCATATACATAGAAAAAAATAAACGACCCTCTTAGGTTCATTGTGCTGCAAACGCAGTTGGCTTTCACTATCGGCTCTCGAAATAAACAGGTCATTCTTGATTCTTATCAAAGCGAAATCTTTTGATATACAATGAATCCTTAAATGATAAAGCCAAGAGAATATAAACTCTCTTGACCAAGCTTGTATGGTCAAGATTACTGGATATTAGCCTCGTTCTTTTTCTACTTTTTTATGGACCGAGACTTTTCTCAGTCCATAAAAACGCAACAAAAAAAAAAGGACTCGGCCAATATCCAGCCATCTTTACCTCACGCTTGGTCAGTAACGCATATGAATATATTTTATGCAGACCCGTAAAAATCCGGCGAGGGAAGACAGTACAAAAATGCCCTTCCGAGCCCAGAATTTGTCTAACGCATAAGTCGGTGGACTTCCTTTTCCTTGTAGTTCGGTTCATGAAGTGTTAACTTCAGCACTGATGACAGAAGTATATCGTCAAAATCTGTTACACTTAAGAGTCTGAGCCAATGATATAAAGAGAGCTATTGGTCAACGTTCTCATTGCTTTTGCGTCCGTCAATTTGATGCCAAAAGCACATCAGTATCAGTATAAGGTTTTGTAGCCAATGCTTCTCAACCTACGTCTTTAGCAAATAAAAAGACGCTGATTAATATCAGTGAGCCCGCAATATTCCATGAATATTGGTCATTCTTTGGTGCAACAGCTGTCACTTTAACATCTCAATGTTAGCGCAGTTAAACGATTGCATAGGAGGCTTATTACATTTAGGACCGAACGTTATTACATTTAGGGCTTTATTACATTTAGGACCAAATGTTATTACATCTAGGACTTTATAACATTTAGGACAGTTATTACACTAAGGACTTCGACAAGCTTGAAGAACATGTGCAAATTAGTAATGCTGCACATTGAGTGTGAAGCCAATTTGCATAAGCACATTATTAATATTCCGACGCAAAGCTCGTCCTGATAAAGATAGGTCCCTCAGCTTTTGTCATTACACTGGGGAACACTAATAATAAGAGCTACACTAGTAAAAATCCCAAGAAAGCCGAGGACAATCGAGATTTCTTTCGATGAAATGCAGCATGTAAGACACACAGAGGCATATAGGCTATTTATAGATACTGAAAGGACGATGCAATACTGAGTATTGACTATCAAACTTACCATTTTCCGAAGAAGTTACAATTCATAGACCCAACGTCTCGACACTCCTGTGTAGTGCCTTCATCAGGGGTGATCTAAACGCTGCAACATGAGGTCCTTTTATATGATCACTAATTAGCGGCCTTTTTCTGACGAGGTGTAAATAGGCGTCAGGAAGCAAACGGCCAACGTCACGATTTAACTGTATGCCAAGCCTCCAAACAAAGGCGCTATGGTTGGTTAGGCATGTATGCTCCGATAAAGCTGAATTCTCCTTTTTGCAAAGAAAAACCGCTTTTTGGGGCTCTTTCAACCGTGTACCAAACTGGCGTTTGGTCTGTCCGATGTATTCCTTTTTTTTCACCTGGTTCTGTCTCTCTTGGGTAGTCAATCCTATTTGGGCTGTTGTTATCTGAAGGCAGAACCCTTTCCCTTTTTTTCCACCTGGTTCTGTCTCTCTTGGGTAGTCAGTCCTATTTGGGCTGTTGTTATCTGAAGGCAGAACCTTTCCTTTTTTTTCCACCTGGTTCTGTCCCTCTTGGGTAGTCAGTCCTATTTGGGCTGTTGTTATCTGAAGGCAGAACCTTTCCTTTTTTTTCCACCTGGTTCTGTCCCTCTTGGGTAGTTAGTCCTACTTGGGCTGTTGTTATCTGAAGGCAGAACCTTTCCTTTTTTTTCCACCTGGTTCTGTCTCTCTTGGGTAGTCAGTCCTATTTGGGCTGTTGTTATCTGAAGGCAGAACCTTTCCTTTTTTTTTCACCTGGTTCTGTCTCTCCTGGGTAGTCAGTCCTATTTGGACTGTTGTTATCTGAAGGCAAAATCTTTCCTTTTTTTTATTTGGTTCTGTCTCTCTTTGGGAGCTGTTTCATTTTAGACTGTGCGTTTTCATCTTATGACAAACTAATTTTGAATTGCGACATAATTAAATTTACTTGTCTTGATTTTTTTCCTTTGCAGATTTAATTGAAAGTTAACCGCGAAAAGTCGTGATGAAAAAGCAATGCTTGTTTTAATAAAAAAAAAAAAAGATAGTTTTCCTGTTGAGATGACCAACCAACCTTAACTTAATTACACATCATTAGTGCACGTTCCGTTGACTGGTAATTTTTACGTCGATGTTGTGTTTGCCTTGGTGGTGTCTGTCCTCAAATCCCGTGATGTTTCAATTAAAAATAAATAACGAATTTAGGAATGAAATTACCAACGAGTAAAATACCTCTCCTCGTAACGTATCAAATTGCATTTACATTTCCAACTCTTGCTTCAGACACGAGATGTAAAATCGGTCATAGATTGTAAAAGAGATTTGTGAGTAAAGAACTTTTTCTACTTGTCCTTTTTTATTTTCTCGCAGCCTTATACATGAGGTTCGCTGTGTTTTGCATTCTATGTTGCGCAAGGGGCAAGAGAAAATGGTTGACTCCCCAAGAGTGAAGCTGACGCTCTAGGTCGATGTTGATCCATTATTATCCTTTGTAAACAAAATTTCGATCATGGAGTTAAGTTATAAAATTTCTTTGGCTTACATTGTGCGCTTTAAGGTAAACTTGAGTTGTTAGTTCCACGCGAGGGTTTAACCTTGAAAAATGCAATCACGCGAGTGAAGCTGACATTAACGCGTGTCCCTATCTGGAAAACATTCGTATTGTGACAAGAAGGGTCTGCTTTAAGGTCTTGGGTTACTCTCGCCATGCAATTTGGACGCAGAAGAGTGCCTTATGTACGTTGAAAACCTCGAAATGAACAACTCGCTAAAATGGGCTCTTTTCATCAAAGTAAGCGGTCAGATAACAAGTGATACACTGTGGAAGTAAGGTGAGGTATTTTTATTGAGAATTTGACGTATTTTTTTATTCCTTAGAGCGGTCGTAAATATTCCCATACAAACTCTCATAATTCCGCCATGACTGTTATTGCGCAAGATGATCATCTCACAGCTGGAGCTTGGGCCGCCTGTGATTTGATTGACATTTATAATTGATTTCTTATACCTTCACAACGGTTGCTACGCCGCCATATTGGTGTCGTATAATTCAAACATTGTGCGTATTATCAAAGCTTTAGAAGTATTTTTCATCATGGTTCATTGTCTTATGGTTGATTGTTTCATAATAGTGGAAAGACGAAAGGTATAGGGTTTTATAGGATTCCAGTAGTAGTCACTAACCAAGGAGAAAAAGCAGAAGAGCTAAGCAGAGAACGAAGAAAAAGATGGATCGCCGCCATTAGCCGCGACGACATCACTTCGAAGGATGTCTTCAGTAATGAAAGAGTCTGTGGACGACATTTCGTGTCAGGGAAATCTGCAAAACCCTGGGATAAGTATAACGTCGAATGGGTTCCTACTTTGAATCTCGGGAAGACAAAATATCGACAGGAAAACCACGGCATTAAAGAGGCAAGAGCTAAACGAGCGAAGGAACGCCGCAAAAGATTACTCGAGCGTTAAGAACGCGAGGCAGCTGAGAAACGAAAGAAAATCGATGTCAGTGGCCTTCCCGTCCGCGATATGGATTTCAGTGATCCTAAAGAAGGATCTTCCAAGGAAATTGATTCTTCTGAGGATATTTTTGATCACGAGTACGAATTTCAAGACCACACTTGCTCAACTTTCGTTGACAGTTCAACTCAAACCCAAGTTGATGTATCTGAAGCTGACTCAAACCCAAGTTGATGTATCTGAAGCTGACTCAAACCGAAGAGTTTGAATACCTTTTCAAAGAATCATATAAGTCAATTGATCGAGATTTTTTTTATTCTGATGAAAAAGTTCGCTTTTATTCTTGACTGCCTTCAATGAATATCTTAATGACTGTCCTTGACTTTGTGTCACCCCACATCAAACGAAGAACCCAAACACTTAGCCTTTTCCAGGAAATGATTATCGTGCTGATGGAACTGAGACTGAATATGCCTTATCAAGACTTAGCCTATCATTTTCAAGTATAAGTGACAACAATATCAAGAATATTTTCATCATGGTTGCCAGTGATGGATCAGAATTTGTCCCCACTTATTTACTGGCCTGAAAGACACCAGCTATGGGAGACAATACCTCTTTGTTTACAACAAGCCTTTGGAACCAAAGTCACAGTTGTTATTGACTGTTTTGAGATTTTTATTGATAAGCCTACAAACTTGTTAGCTCGAGCTCAGACATTTTTGTCCTACAAGCATCACATTACTATCAAAGTACTGATTGGTATTTCTCCCCAAGGAGCTATTTCCTTTGTGTCAGAGGTATGGGGAGGACGTACCTCTGATAAGTTCTTGACAGAAAACTGCAGCATTCTTGAAAAATTTTTGCCAGGTGACATGGTTATGGCAGACCGGGGTTTCACAATCACAGAAAGTGTTGCTCTCAAACAGGCAAGACTTGTGATACCAGCCTACACGAAAGGGAGGGAACAGCTGGATCCTATTGATGTGGAAAAAACAAGAGCTCTAGCAAGTGTACGGATACATGTTGAAAGGGTGATTGGTTTGCTGCGTTGCAAGTATACCATTCTTCAAAGCACTCTTCCCACTGATTTCTTGAACAATGACAATGGACAGGATGAAGTACCAATTATTGACAGAATTATTAAAGTATGTTCAGCTCTTGTAAACCTGTGTCCACCCATTGTACCATTTGATTAGCTCCATACTTCATACAGTACTATTATAGTCATATATTGTAGCTAATGAAATGATATGATGGGGTGGAGAGTCTGTGTATAATTTAAGAAATATTATAACCCCATGAAAAGAGAGCAAGTGACTGGGAATGAGCACAGTGTAAGATCAATAATTTAAAAAAATATACTTCCATTACAAGAAGGATTGACAGCAATGACAACAACATTTTATTTGTGCTGTGATATTACATTTATTTACATAAATTATATGAATTAAAATATAAATTATGTTTGCAGGGGGCAGAAAGGATTGTTTATTGAGCACAGCTGCTTAAAATAGCTTGAGTTCATTATTCTTCTTGGATTTTTTAATGACTGCTACTCTTGAGATTAGCATGAAACAACAAAACAAAATTGTTTAGTGTAAAGTGTATTCAAAAATGTGGAAAAACTTTGATTTCACCAGCTCTCAAACATTCAAGTAAATGTGGTCTCATTCTTGGGATGTCAAACATAAAATCTGAAGGGTTGAGTTCAAACACAAGGCATGTTGCAAATGCTACAGCAAAAATGCCACAGTCACTGCCATTCATTTGTTGCTGCACTGGTATGACTTCAATGCCAACAAAGTTATCTGGTAGCAGATCTTTAACTTGCTGCTCAACTTCATCATCAATAATGTCATTGTACAGACTGTCTTACAAATTAACACATCCTGATGTGCAACCAATAGAACTAATGCACACCCAATGTGAATTACCCATGTGCAAGATTTGAACAAAGTCACTGGTCATTATGTCAAAGTTCCTTACTCTTCCAAGAGTTGGTCTTTGAAAACCCTCAATAAGAGGATTTACTTTCTTGATGCATATTTGTGCTGCCTGTATTATTTTGCAATCCAACCAGCTATCAGGAGATGAGATTATGTCATAGCCGTGCTCATCTAGATCTCCAAAAGATGCAATTCTGTTAGCTACACCTTTAGTCACACAGATTATTTCTAAGTCCTCATCACTTTCATATTCATCTCCAGTACAGTTTTTATTTGACTCATTTTCATGTAGATCTTCAAAAGATTCAGAAGCTGTTCCACTTTCAGTCACACAGGGTATTTCTATGTCCTCGTCACTTTCATATTCAGTTCCAGACACAACTGAAGCTGATGGATTATTGACAGTACATGTAGTACTGGTGGTATAAGAAGAACATGTGGTCATGTGGTAGGGATAGTTAATGAAGACTTCTCTGCAGGTTTTTTTTTCACTTTGCAATTTTTGCAGACCCAATATAGCTTGCTGTTATTGGGCATCCTCTTGTAGTTTAGACATTTCAGATGGAAAAATTTCCCACTCTGACATTGACTATGACATTTCAGCAGCTTTTCCCCTACAACAGGTTTAGCTTTGCAAACACAAATGGACTGTAATTTCATTGCTTCATCAAAATCAGGGTTCTTTTGAAAATCAGGCTTGATCTTAGTAACTCTCTTCGCTTTCTTACATTCTGGAAGTAACTGGCAGCTTGGACAGTACCATACTTTGGGTAAGGGATCCCTAAACATGAGAGGTGAAACTCGATGAATGGGCACTTGGGGTTTTGAGAAGGCACTGTGCTTTCTTCTGGTTTGGGTTTTCTGCAGTAGCAAACAGGCTTTATATCATCTGCTGGTACAGGTGCAGCAATTTTATGCTTCCTGGTGTACCATCTTCCTAAGATTTCAGGTAGGATACGAGATCTCCACACTTTGTGAGTTTTGGAAGAACTGATTCCCAGTGTGAAATGTCGTTGTAAATTCTCTCCAAGAAAAACCTTGTTTGATTGTTATTGTCAAAAGAGCACACAACAAAGTCACAATACTGAGAGTCTGTGATAAACAACTGTTGCTGTACTTGAAAAAAGTACTGGTGATTTGTCTTGAGCTGTACCTTTCCATTGACCTTTTCAAGACATGAATTCTTCTTTTCCACATAACTTTCAAGGTCACAGTTTTCAATGTTGTGGGGGCATTTGACTTCTCCACAACCATTCCCACAGCATGAACATGATACCAAAAAATCATTTATCCAGGGGTGCTGTTTATCTACTATCACACCACATTGTTCAACTTTCAGATCTCTGTGAGTCTCTAGCATAGTCTTGGTATTAGCATTCACTGCAGCACTCTCATTCCTACGGTCACAACTGATTGCTTTAGTAGTAACTTTGAACAGATCAGGATATGAGATGGACTTGAGTAAGGATTGTGATGGCATAGCAGGGTTAGTATGAGATACTGCCCAACTCAGAGATGCCCCAATGCGCCCAGCTCTGTGCCTGAAAAATGCATTTCCTCTAGCCTGTTCCCTGGTGTCTTGCTCAATTAATTCTACCTGTGATTCTGAGATAGTCAGATCAATATTTTCACACTTTTCTAGGAGTTCTGGATATGACAAGTCAAAATTACATGGATCAAAAAGGCCAGAAATGGTTGGGATACTTCTACTTTTCATGATAAGCTGTTCAGAATAGGGTTCAATCAAGCTTAAAGCAACAGGTTTGAACTTGCACTCATTTAGTTTGGCAAGCAAATGTTTAAGCTCAGTTCCTCCAGATGTAACCTGTTCTGTCGAGAACTTAGCTCTCTTTGTAGTGCGAGGTGCTGATAAGGAAGGTGGAGAGTTTGCTGATAGTCCCTAAATACAGGTATCTAAGTTATCTTTCAACTTTTTCGCCGACTTGAAGTTGATATCTTTGACCCTAGCATAAGGAACCTCACTCACATATGTCGGTAACAACCACGTGCACTTTACTTGCGTACATGCCAGCGTTTCATTAATTCTCGTTGAAGCTTCGATATTAAATATAGAATAGAATAGAATAGAAACTTTATTAAAGTGTCAAAAACCGTCTAGCCAGGGAACAAATCCCTTACTAATTTGCGGACACCAATTAGGGGAGAATATACAAACTAAAAAAAACTATATACAGTAGTAGGTAAAATATCTATAGTTAACTCATTAAGAGATTTATAGTAAAAAATACACAGAAGTCAAAATGAACAAAGGCTACAGCCTGCGCAGCCATCATCTAAAAGTTCACTTATATTGAGTTGGCGTATCTTGCTTTTAAACGACGTTAGGGTTGTGACGTCCCTGATACTCTTGGGTAAATAAAATACTTGCAATATGTGAACAAGTCTCAGCTAGTCCAGCTTTACAACCAAGGCAGTGGGCTGATAACACGGTTCCCTCCTTATTAGTAATAATCCAAACTGCAAATGGTCGCTCATTCATTCGTTGAGAATGTCTCACCTTTCCGATCACCAAGAATTTTTCACCTATGACTTTGCCTTCAACACTGGAAATAAAACCCGAAACCATCTGATTGTAGGCCTCCAAGCTTTTGAAAGCTTTGAACTTTTTCTTTGTATAATAACTCGTATCCATAACCAAATAGTACAGAAGATCTGTAGCTTCTATGGGTAGTAAACATTGTGGATCTAACTTTGCGTCGATCAATGTAGCGGGTCGATTCCCCACGAGTGATATTTTTTCAAATGTCTTTGCTTAACATGTGGCTCTAGTCTTTTAACATTGTCGCTTAAAGGTATATTGCAAATATCTTCCTTTTTTTCTTCCTTTTTGATGTTTTCAGAATTTTGTCCAAATCCCGCGACATATCTTTTAAAGAATCATGCACTAAAACACTGCATTTTGACATATGCTAATAAGCTTTTGCGACACTAATATGTCGGACGCCTAATTTGCATATACTGTGACGTCACGTGAAACCAAACAAGCATGTATGCAGCACATGTTTTATCGCCCGATACATGGCACTGTTCCAAGCGCTTACAACAGGACGTTGTGTGTGTTTCTTTCGAATAAGCCGAGAGTTGTGAGTGGGAGTTAACCGAAGCGTTGTAGTAAAATCGTCAAATCAAGTGAATAAATCGTGAGTTAATAAGGAAGCGCAGTACAGCTTTTTCACGTTTTCGACACATACACTGTGCGGAAAACTTCGCTTATTTCGAAGCTTTCAAAAATCGTGCCGTTTTTCTGTAGCCTTGTTATTGTTTCCGTGCATTTGTCCGCAAAAGTTTATGAAATACTCGGGTGTTTTTTATTTTTCTCGCTCGTGCTAAAAAATTCTAAAATTAAGTACATTCCACTAAGTTTGCCTAGCATGGTGGGAAATTACAACTACCTGTCCAAACGACTGGTGTAACGATTTTCAGGAGTTTTTAGGACCTAAACGGTGGCTCATTTATGTTGCTATTTAGCGATCAGGCCTTACAGGACCAAAAGCAGTGAGGCGCGGCGCGGCGCGGCGCGTTGACGTTTATTGGTTTTTTCCTTTGCCTTGTCCACTGCCGCTTATCCCTCTATAAAACGAAAAAGCGCCGACGTAAGCTAGAAAAAAATGTGGTCGAATTTGACCCGTCATCTCCAAAAATAGTACTTAACAAGGTTTGACTCTCACATGATTTTCCACGGCAAGATCGGTTAGGTCGGATTTGTTCAATGTAATACAAAATATAGGGGGTTAGTTTCTAGAGAAACTGTGATGCTGCGTCGAAAAGATAATTTGGTTTTTATCAACCGAGTTGATAAATGTAAATTGGCTTCCGTAAAGAGGTTCTGAGCTGACGTTTCGAGCGTAAGCCTTCTTCAGAGAAAACTACGAAGAGCAGTAATCGTGCTCTTACGAAAGGGATACATTGTCGTTACTACGACGAATAATCACATGAACAATTTGAACTAAATTTGCGCCTAGATCGTTTCTGATCGACTGCCTCCCCTATCCATGGCGATTTTCCTCAGTGCGCTTAGCATTATGTGCTAGGCTCGAGCATTAAATTTTAGCACTGACCAGTATAACTATTGATGTAGAAGAATCATAGAATCATATGAAGCTAACCAAATACACATTCAGTTTACTTCAACAGTGTCTACAATGTTTTTTACCTTGAAGAAGGGCTGTTGCTGGTTCATGTTTTCGCTCTTTGCTCTTGGAAATAACTTTCCCACTGATCACACGGAAGACATAGGATGTAACTTTGTGTTTACAGACTGAGTAAAACGCTTATAAATTCCTTTTTCATGATACCTTTATCACCTTTACCGATTCAAAGAAGTGAACCTTGCTTTGTTATCTTATTATCAACCAGCATGGCACACCTGCGGAAGATACACAATGGAAAAGATCTTACTTAATCCGGGGAGACTGGGAACCAAAACATCAATTCTCAAATACAGCGCAGCTACTTATAGCGTCACAGCGCATCGCCTTGAAATATACAAAAGAAAAGATGTAAGATGAAAAAATTGAAAAAAAGGGAACGAAAATGTTTAAGGATGGCGAAGAACAGCTTGCAAAAAATGATGTAAAAGTGTTCCAATGACGTCGGTTCTCTACATGCACGTCCACCATCAGACCAACACTGGCTTTTTTCATGAGTGGTTTTGCGCGAAATGAAAACTAACCACCGAGGGGGGGTTCCGGTTAAAATAAACATACCCCTTTCTGGCTCGTTGGTACATATATGGCAAGATAAAAAACTTGAGTGGGGTGGGGGGGAGAGAGGCCTATTGAAGAGAGAAGGGGGGGGATAAAAAAGAGAGGAATGTACGAAATTAGGGGTCAGGTGGGAGGGAAGGGTTTATAAAAGAGCAGGGTCTGAAAAATAACTTGAAGCTGTAGACGGGGGTTTACGAAAGTAAGAAGCTCGCTAGAAAGGACAAAGGCTGTAAAAGCGTTTACGGCGAACATTAACATTAGTGCTGGTCGGAATTGAAGTGAAAAGAAAGATTTGGAGCAGAGAGGGACTTTTACATTGAGCGATTTTTGGATAAAACACCTTCGCACTTTCGATTGTGTAGTTCGATCGTTTGGCGAGAACTGTCTTGAAAAGGACTGCGGTTGGTGAGTGAATGACATTTTGACAACCCGAGCAAAAGAATTTTACCAAGGTCAAGTTCAACGTTGCTTGTTTAAGGATTGTAATGAATTTTGTTCTTTTGAAACTTTTGGTCGGCTGTGATATACCGTGTTGTCATGCGCTGCAAAACTCATGTGGCTTCTTCATCATTTCAGCATCAGGACACCGTGTTGGATGTGCAGTTCGCCCAGACATTATTTACTAATTTAATTTGCTTTTGTAAATAATTTTATGTTTGTAATATATTCTGACAACGCCTAATGGTAAAAGAAAGGGTGTATATATTTCAGATATATTTTCAAATTGCAACATTTTTGAAAACTGGAGTATAAGTATATTTTTATATTTATATACCCTCTCTCTGACTAATTATGCATTACGCATACAACAACGTTGATACAACGTTTCAGCTCTACTCAATTTCTACTCAGCTCTGCCATTGAGTCGTCACTATTCTACCTGTAAACTGTGAATATGATGTTTGCCAAAGGGAGCCAATCACGTAAAGGCCTGGTTTCTCATGGGCTTCTTCCACTTGTAACTTGGTAATTAGATTCAGGGAAAAATAAAACAATAAATAAAAAGATAACTGTTTTTTTTTTAATCTAGCCGGGCGATCCTCAATAAAGTAAGAAAGGTTATTTTCTTCTAATACTTTGTGATCAAAGTGATTCGCTTCCTCTGATAGGCAACTATCTGCCTGTGTTCTAAATTTTAGGAAGACGGAAAGGTCCGTACAAGAAAAAGCAGGATTTTACTATCCCTTCTTGCACATAAACACCTGTCTCTTTGAATTTTTCATCGACAGTTACTAACTCAGAAGCCCTGTTTTGTTTAAATCTAAGTCGTTCAGAAGTTTTATGTGATAGTATTTCTCTTAAAGTTTCTCGAAACATGGGAAATCTAAAACTATAAATGACAGGATTCACCAAAGAATTTCCCAAATGAAATATGTAAAAACTGTAGAGAACGTGTTTTGAAAAACAGCCGGAACACTGATGAAAAATAAAATGGGCAACACCACTCGAGCCCCAACACACAAGAGAGGCGCCTATCACAATAAACAAAGTCCTGGAGAGTTTCTTGTTCTTTTCCAGTGAATTGTCCTTGCTAGCAACTGACACCAATCTACTGGAACTGAGTTTAGCTCGTATCGCCACATAGCAGGCACAAATTACGATCAGCGATAAAGCCGCGATGGACCATACTGCAATCATCCAGTGGTTAATTTCCGAGTAGTAAAAGAACAGCATTAACAAATTCCCTATCTAGAGAGCTATTGCAGCACCCCACACAAAGATAGCGCTGTAAATATAGCCTCTGATGCTTGCTACTCGATGGCGAAGGGGCCAAATGAGAGCGTAGGCACGTTCCAGTGAGATGAGAACGAGGAAGAAAACAGATGCAAAAGGCAAACTTAGTTGGTAACCACCTAGAAGTGAATGTTTCAAATTATCCTCACCAGAAGTCATGTTGGTTTGGAAAGAATCTGGAATGTAAAACCCTCCAGTTATTATCATCTGACTGAGTCCAACAAGAAGATCCGCCACGGCCAGGTTTATGAGAAGAAATGAGGTCCGCTTAAATTTGCTACGGTTTTTCCAAAACACGAATATGGTGAAAGAGTTTCTCGAGAAAATAAGAAGGGATTCAAAGAGAATAATGCAGTGAATTACAAAAGTTGCATTAGCCATACTCGAAGTGTTTAGTATTCGAAAAATTTACCAACTTTTTTTTAACAGGTTGTCACTTACGTAGCACGCTTTTATGTGAGAAAAAAAATACGGTCACGATGTGATGTAGTGGATTGAAAAAAGAAAAATTAACAAACATATTCTACAATTAACTCCAACCAATATTTAGCTAAAAACGTTGTGATTAAGATCTTCATTAAACGAATCTCACCTTTATATCAATAGGTAGCTAAAAACTTCAGCTTTCAAAGTTAATAAAGAATAAGAAATTAATTTTTTGGAGGGTTATGACTGAATTAATTACTTATTTGTAATCAACACAGCGTACGAGAGAGGGAATAACAAACAGAAAATCACTTAGCAATATCATCAACTTTCCTTCCAAGATAGAACTGATAATTACAATATTTTTACCAAAATTAGCACGTTGAGAAAATACGATGCAATTAGACTGAAAAGCAGTTTTTATGATTCTTAAAGCAAAAATTCAGGATCAACGCATATATGTTACAGTTGGAAAAAAATTTCAGAGGAAAAATAAAAACAAGCATATTACTCTACAAGTTCTGACCAATATTTACTCAGAGAAGAAAAAATTTGATTAAGATCTTCAACAAACAGACCTCAGACTATGGCAAAGGTAATTAAAAACTCGAGTTCCCAAAATTAATTATGTGCAAACGATTTTTCCTTCATAGAAAAGATGGCCTGCATTTCCATTCGTTAACTGCATACAACGCAAGGGGCCGATGAATAAATTATTACAAGGCAATGCTAACAATTTTGTCTTTTCGGCAAAATCATTACAAACTATATGTCACAATTGGCACCTTATGCAAGAGGACACTCTGTAAAAGTTTTGAGAGATGTTTATAAATGTAAGGTTCTTATATAAATAAGGTACACAATATTTTTATTAAAAGCATAGATTGGGTGCTGTGCATACAACGCAAAGTAAACATAAGGGGTTAATAGAATAATATAACATTTCCATACTAATGAGGCCTTCTGGAAAGAAATAATTTTAAAACATATGCCACGACTGGCATATGGAGCAAAATCAAAGTTACCTTTTCAAAAGGTAAATGAGCAGTTTTTTGATTCTCAAAAGGCTGTGTAAGTAACGGAAATTTTTTTGAAGTTTTCACCAAGCTAATTGAGGAAGCCAACAGTCACCTTTATTTGCAACTCCATATAATGCACATTTATTTTAATTAATTAAAAACAGCCGGTTTCACCTGCACGTAGAGGAAAATGAGTAATGTACAGTGGTCTCTTACTAACACATTATCATTATCTTCTCCATATGGTAATAAATTCATAAATTTCAAAGCGAAACCTTTGATCTGAGTCATCTTTCTGCAGTGCAGCCAGATGATTCGCAAACAAGTAAGAAAGGAAATCTGAATCTAATGTTTTACTGACAATTTCATTCCTGATTCACTACCGAGATGAAAAGGTCGAATGAGCATCAGCTAGAATTATATTTCGCTCTCTTTAAATCAATAAAACTAAACGCTCACAGGCTTGTATTGTTCAACTGACTCGATATTGTTTAGAAGTTATTCTTAGTCTCATTCGTTTCAAAGCTTTTCGAAACATGGGAAATTTAAAACTATAAATTATAGGATTCACCAAAGAACTGCCCAAATGAAATATGTGAAAACTTTCAAGAACAAGTCGAGGATAACACCTTAAACACTGATGAAAAATAAAGTAGGCAACACTACTCGAGCCCCAACAGACAAGAGAGGCGCCTATAACAATAAACAAAGTCCTGGAGAGTTTCCTGTTTTGTTCCAGCGTATTGTCTGTGTTAGCAACTGTTGCTCGTGCATTCGAAGTGAGTCGAGCTCGTATTGTTACGTAGCAGGCGCAAACTGTAGTCAAGGATAAAGCCGCGATGCACGCTAATGCGGCCATCCAATGAGCGCGATTTAGGAAATTAAATTTCACAATTAGCAAAGTCAGTGCCCCAAGAGTTGTTGCGGCAGCCCACACAAAGATGGCGCTGTAAATATAGCCTCTGAAACTTGCTACTCGATGTCGTAGCGGCCAAATCAGAGCATATGCACGCTCCAGTGAGATGAGTACGAGAAAGAAAAGTGATGCATATGGCAAACATAAGGAAGGCACAGCTAAAATCCATTTCTTCAATATATCGTCACCAAGAGTACTTTTATTATGGGTATAACGCGGGATGTAAATCCCTCCAGTTGTTATCATTTGACTGAGTCCAACAAGAAGATCTGCCACAGCCAGGTTTATGAGTAGAAATGAGGTCCTCTTCAATTTGTTTCGGTTTTTCCAAAACACAAAAACGGTAAAAGTATTGGCCAAGAAAGTAATGAGGGATTCAAACAGAATTATGCAGTAAATCACGACAACACTTTTATCGGTCATACTTGAACAAAAAAGTAATCGTAGAATTTGCAAGCTTTCAACCACAGCTCACAACTTGTGTGGCAGGCTTTCACCTAAGAAGGAATATACCCATTACGTAATGTATTTGTCAATAAAAGTTTGATTAAGAACTTCGGCAAATGGATTTCACTCCATGAAGAAGATAATTAAAGATATCATTAATTGTTTTATATTAACAAGGCACCCAACATCTTTTAGTTAAGAATAGACTGGGTACATTTTCATTTTTTTAAGTAAGTAACGTAAGGAAAAATTACGCGCCTCTCATTGGCTGAGAACGAGTGCATTCTTATGTAACATGAGTGCAAGGTACAAAGAATGCGCGCACGTTTTCAAAATTTCGTTGGTCTTGACTTTCTGAGATTATTTTTCATTAAATTATTAACAAGAATTAACATGAATTCTCTTGAAATTTGGCGTAATAAGCACTTGTAAAGTTTTCAGAGACTACAAATTGCATTTTCCATATAGGCTTATGCAATTTTTTTTTCTTTGAAAATTTAGTATTGTCTATTAACATCAAACTGCACTCGAAATCATGCTATTACCTATAAAAATAACACTGCTGGTAATTTTAGCTTTTGGTGGTGGTAATCGCATGTGCCGAATAAAATTAACGATTAATTTCACGCGTGTAACAAAAGTTGCAAGTTACTATTAGAGAGAAAACAACTACGCAAGATAATGCAACCATCCAACTGTCGATATTTAGGATTTTAAATTTCACAACTAGAAAAGGTAATGCCTTAAGAGTTGTTGCTGCAGCCCACACAAAGATGGCGCTGTAATATAGCCTCTGAAGCTTGCTACTCGATGGCATAGCGGCCAAATCAGAGTATAAGCACGTTTAATCGAAATGAGCACGAGGAAGAAAACTGATACATAAGGCGAACAGAGTTAGGGCACAACTAAAATCCATTGTTTCAATACATCATCTCTAAGAGTACTGTTGGTCTGGATATGATGTGGAATGTAAAACCCTCCAGTTGTTATCATTTGACTGAGTCCAACGAGAAGATCTGCAACAGCTAAGTTAATGAGAAGAAATGAGGTCCGCTTCATTTTGTTACGGTTTTTCCAAAACGCGAATGTGGTGAAAGAGTTTCCCGAGAAAATAAGAAGGGATTCAAAGAGAATAATGCAGTGAATTACAAATGTTACCTGAGCCACACTTGAAGTGTTCAGTATTCGGAAAATTTACCAACGTTTTTTAGCAGGTTGTCACTTGCGTAGCACGCTTTTATATAAGAAAAAAATACACCCACGATGTGATGTAGTTGATTAAAAAAAGAAAAAATAAACAAACATATTCTACAATTAACTCCAACCAATATTCAGCTAAAAAACATTGTGATTAAGATCTTCATTAAACGAATCTCACTATAAAAATAGGTAGTTGAAAACTTCAGCTTTCAAAATTAATAAAGAACAAGAGATTAATTTTTTGGCGATAAGACTGAATTAATTACTTATTTGTAATAGTATGCGAGAGAGGGAATGACAAACAGAAAATCACTAAGCAATATCATCAACTTTCCTTCCAAGAACTGATAATTACAATTTTTTTACCAAAATTAGCACGTTGAGAAAATGGGATGTAATTTGAATGAAAAGCAGTTTTTATAATTCTTAAAGCAAAAATTCAGGATCGAGGCATATATATTGCAGTTGGAGAAAAATTTCAGGGGAAAAATAAACACAAACACATCATTCTACAAGCTCTGACCAATATTTACCCAGAGAAGAAAAAATTTGATTAAGATCTTTAACAAACAGACCTCACACTATGGCAAAGGTAATTAAAAACTTGAGTTCCCAAAATTAATTATGAGCGAACGATTTTTCGTTTATAGAAAAGATGGTCTGCATTTCTATCCGTTAATTGCATACAACGTAACGGGTTGATAAATGAATTATTACATAGCAATGCTAACAATTTTTACTTCTAGGAAAACAAAATGTATTTACAAAATGTATGCCACAATTGGCACCTTATGTAAAATCAAATCGACCCTTTTAAACGAAGAATAAGCATATTTGAATGATTCTCGAAGGTCAGAGTTAGCAAGAGGACATTCTTTAGAATTTTTAAAAGATGATTAAAAATGCAACCTTCTTATATAAATAAGGTGCACGAGATTTTTATTAAAAGTATAGTTTGGGTGCCTGCATACAACGCAAAGTAAACATAAGGGGTAAATGGAAAAATATAATTTATTGACTTCTAAGGCGCAAATTCTATATATATATATATATATATATATATATATATATATATATATATATAACATTTCCACACCAAAAAGGCCTTCTAGAAAGAAATAATTCTAAAACATATTTCTACGATTGGCATAT
Source organism: Pocillopora damicornis (assembly GCF_964200805.1). NCBI lineage: Eukaryota > Metazoa > Cnidaria > Anthozoa > Scleractinia > Pocilloporidae > Pocillopora > Pocillopora damicornis. Next base: position 5,907,018 of record NC_142678.1, read on the forward strand.
CGAGCAAAATCGTAATTACCTTTTCAAAAGATAAATGAGCAGTTTTTTGATTCTCGAAAGGCTTTGTAACTAAAGGAACATTTTTTTGAAGTTTTCACCAAGCTTATTGAAAAAGCCAACCTCGCGTTTATTTGTAACTCCATATAATGCACATCTATTTTAATTACTTAAAAGCAGCTGGTTTAAGTTGCACATAGAGGACAATTAGTAATGTACAGTGGTCTCTTACTTACACATTATCATTATCTTCTCAGTACTAAATTTATAAATTTCAAAGTGAAACCTTTGATCTGAGTCATCTTTCTGCAGTGCAGTCAGATGATTCTCAAACAGGCAAGAAAGGAAATCTTAATCTAGTATTTTATTGTCAATTCCATTCCTGATTCACTACCGAGATGAAAAGGTCGAAGGAGCATCAGCTAGAATTATAGTTCGCTTTCTTTAAATCAATAAAAAGCTCTGTTTCCGCAATTTCTTCTCTGAGAACTAAACGCTCGTAGGCCTGTGTTGTTCAACTGACTCGATATTGTTTAGAAGTCACTTTTAGTCTCATTCGTTTCAAAACTTTTCGAAACATGGGGAATTTAAAACTATAAATGATAGGATTCACCAAAGAATTTCCCAAATGAAATATGTGAAAACTTTCAAGAAGAAGTCGACGATAACACCTGGAACACAGATGATAACTAAAGTAGGCAACACTACTCGAGCCCCAACAGACAAGAGAGGCGCCTATAACAATAAACAAAGTCCTGGAGAGTTTCCTGTTTTGTTCCAGCGAATTGTCTGTGTTAGCAACTGTTGGTCGTGCATTGGAACTGAGTCGAGCTCGTATTGTTACGTAGCAGGCGCAAACTGTAGTCAAGGATAAAGCCGCGATGCACGCTAATGCGGCTATCCAATGAGCGAGATTTAGGAACTTAAATTTCACAATTAGCAAAGTCAGTGCCCCAAGAGTTGTTGCGGCAGCCCACACCATGATGGCGCTGTAAATATAGCCTCTGAAACTTGCTATTCGATGTCGTAGCGGCCAAATCAGAGCATATGCACGCTCCAGTGAGATGAGTACGAGAAAGAAAAGTGATGCATATGGCAAACATAAGGAAGGCACAGCTAAAATCCATTTCTTCAATACATCGTCACCATGAGTACTGTTAGTCTGGGTATAACCCGGAATGTAAATCCCTCCAGTTGTTATCATTTGACTGAGTCCAACAAGAAGATCTGCCACAGCCAGGTTTATGAGTAGAAATGAGGTCCTCTTCAATTTGTTTCGGTTTTTCCAAAACACAAAAACGGTAAAAGTATTGGCCAAGAAAATAATGAGGGATTCAAACAGAATTATGCAGTAAATCACGACAACACTTTTATCGGTCATACTTGAACAAAAAAGTAATCGTAGAATTTGCAAGCTTTCAACCACAGCTCACAACTTGTGTGGCAGGCTTTCACATAAGAAGGAATATACCCATTAAGTAATGAATTTGTCAATAAAGGTTTGATTAAGAACTTCGGAAAATGGATTACACTCTATGAAGAAGGTAATTAAAGATATCATTAATTTTTTTTATATTAACAAGGCACCCAACATCTTTTAGTTAAGAATAGACTGGGTACATTTTCATTTTTTATGTAAGTAACGTAAGGAAAAATTACGCGCCTTTGATTGGCTAAGAACGAGTGCATTCTTATGTAACATGAGTGCCAGGTACAAAGAGTGCGCGCACGTTTTAAAAATTTCGTTGGTCTTGACTTTCTGAGATTATTTTTCATTAAATTATTAACAAGAAATAACATGAATTCTCTTGCAATTTGGCGTAATAAGCACTTGTAAAGTTTTCAGAGACTACAAATTGCACATTTTGTCTCCATTACACAACAAATAACACAGTAGTGTACACCAAATAAGTTAATTTAGGGAAGCCTACCGAGAACCAACCCGAGGAATAGATAGCCCGGGGCATGCATATATACATATATTCGCAACTGATATACCATATACAATCCCGATGTACAGACAATTCCTTACACATTAAAAAAAAGGTATACATTACTAACATGCAAACTTAACCAAGTCTGGATTAACAGAGATGGGCAACCGCTTACAAGGACATAACTACGGTTAAACAGAGACCGGAAAAAACCTGCCAGAAAAAACCCCTCTGGGGAAAATACATGACAGGAAGTCTGGGTAGGAACCATGGCCCAAACTCAGAGCAGTTGGCAGCCCATCCTACGAGGCTTCAGCTAAAGAAAATATGTTTTCAAACTAAAATAAATTTGTCATCAGCCAGAGGTGAACGGTTGGTTCTGAGGCCTAGATGGACGCCACGTGCTATACTTTCCCTTATATACCACTGCATCATTACCCATGATGCTCGGGCCTAAGGCCTAGGCCTTGTCGTATCTCGTGCCGACAAAATATTTATTTCTGCCTTATTCGCAGACTCATTCGTCAGAAATACCATTTTCCATATAGGCTCATGCAATTTTTTTATCTTTGAAAGTTTACTCTTGTCTATTAACACCAAACTAGACTCGAAATCATGCTATTACCTATAAAAATAACACTGCTGGTAATTTTAGCTTTTGGTGATGGTAATCGCAGGGGCCGAATAAATTAACGATTAATTCCACGTGTGTTACAAAAGTTGCAAGTTACTATTAGAGAGAAAACAACTACGCAAGATAATGCAACCATCCAACTGTCGATATTTAGGATTTTAAATTTCACAACTAGAGAAGTTAATGCCCTAAGAGTTGTTGCTGCAGCCCACACAAAGATGGCGCTGTAAGGAGTGTACTCTCTACGTGACGAAGTAAAAAAAAAGGAGAAACAAAGTAAATATAATTGTGCGAACTCCGGGTTCTAGCCCATGATTGTTTATCGAAGAAATGTTGATCAAGCCTTTCAGGAAACGGATCTCGCTATGAAAAAGATGATTAAAAACTTAAGTTTCTTATGTAAACGAGGTAGCCAAGATTTTTAATTAAAGTAAAGATTCGGTTCAATACATTCAACGCAAAGTAAACACAAGGGGTTAAAGAAAAACTTATAACATTGCAATGTTAATAGCTTCACCTTCTAGAAGGAAATAATTACAAAAAAATACATCACAATTGGCACAGCTATCCAAATCAAATTTACCTTTTTGAAAGATTAGTAAGTAGTTATGATTCTCTTAGAGCTATGAAAGTAAAGGAAATCTTGTATTAGTTTTCCCTCAAATACATCTAAGGTGTCAAACGTGCCTTTATTAGCAACTCAATATAATGTGCATTCACTTTAATAACTTCAAAGACAGCTGGTTTTACATTACATGAATTACTCATAGGTACACGCACACGAAGGAAAATAATTGATGTGCAGTGTAAAATGTGTACACTTACTAACACATTATCATCTTCCTCTCAAAAATAAGTTCATAGATTTTAGCACCTGGAGTTAAGTCATCTTTCTGCCACCCTCAACGGGTGAGAAAGGCTTTTTGAATCTGATTCTTTGTGTACAGTTCCTTTTCTGATTCACTGCATCTGTGCGGCAACTATTTCTTCAGAATACTAGAAATCAACGAGGTAAAAAGGTTCAATGGGAATCAGCCAGAATTGTTTTTGGCATTTTCTAGACCAATAAATTGCCTTGTTTCCGCGATTTTGCCTTTGAGAACAGAAACTCATAGGCCTGTATTGTTCAACTGACTCTATACTGACCCTTTTTTAGTCTCATTTTTTGTAAAGTGTTTCGAAAAATGGGAAATTTAAAACTATAAATGTTTGGATGCACCAAAGAATTTCCCAAAAAAGAATGTAAAACCATAAACAACTGCGATCGGACATCTCTTGCAACTCGGAAGAAAAATATAGCAACTGACAGTACCTGGACCCCAACAGACAAGAGAGGCAGCTGTCACAATGAAAAACGCCCTGGAGAGTTTCTTGTTCTGTTCCTCTGGAACTGAGTCTAACTCGTATTGTTGCAGAGTATGCACAAATAGCAATCAGGGAAAAAGCCGCTATGTAAGGCAATACAATCATCAAATGATCGAAGTCTAAGATTTTACACTGCGTAACATGCAAAGACAATGTCTAAAGAGCTGTTGCGGTCGCCTACACTAAGATGGCACTGCAAATATAGCCTCTGATGTTTGTTATTCGATGGTGTAGTAGCCAAATCAGAACATATGCACGCTCCTGCTAGATGAGCTAGGCAAAATACTGATGCAAACGGTGACAATAAATAAGGTACGGCTAATATCAACAGATTTGATTCAAAGCTGTCATATATATACTGTTCGTTTGGATTTAACGTAGAATGTTATACCCTTCCTTTTGATATCATTTGACTGATTCCGAAAAGAAGATTTGCAACAGCCAGGTTAATGATAAGAAATGATGTTCGAATCTGATTCTTTAATTTCTATTTATCTTCTGATTCACCGCCAAGATGAAAAGGTTGAATAAGGATCAGTTAAAATGACATTTCGCTTACTTTATACTCATAAATAGCTCTGTATCTGCGATTTATTCTTTCAGAACTAGAAGCTCACGGGCCTGTGTTGTTCAACTGACTCGATATTGTCTAGAAGTCATTTTTAGACTCATCCGTTTCAAAGCTTTTCGAAACATGGGAAATTTAAAACTATAAATTATAGGATTCACCAAAGAATTGCCCAAATGAAATATAAAAAAACTAAAATAAACGGCTTGAGGATAACACCTGAAACAATAATGAAAAACAAAAGAGGCAACACTACTCGAGCCCCAACAGACAAGAGAGGCGCCTATCACAATAAACAAAGTCCTGGAAAGTTTCCTGTTCTGTTCTAGTGAGTTGTCCCTGTTTGCAACTGTCACTAGTCCATTGGAACTGAGTTTAGCTCTTACTGCCACGTAGCAAGCACAAATTACAATCAGAGAGAAAACAGCTATGCAAGATAATACAACCATCCAATGGCCGATATCTAGGATTTCAGATTTTACAGCTAGCAAAGTCACTGTACCAAAAGTTGTTGCGGTAGCCCACACAAAGATGGCGCTGTAAATATAGCCTCTGAAACTTGCTACTCGATGGCGTAGCGGCCAAATCAGAGCATATACACGTTCCATGGAAATGAGCACGAGGAAGAAAACCGATGTATAAGGCGAACAGAGTTGGGGCACAGCTAAAATCCATTGCTTCAATACATCATTACTAAGAGTACTGTTAGTCAGGATATAATGTGGAATGTAAAACCCTCCAGTTGTTATCATTTGACCGAGTCCAACAAGAAGATCTGCCACAGCCAGATTTATGAGAAGAAATGAGGTACGCTTCAATTTGTTTCGGTTTTTCCAAAACACAAATACGGTGAAAGTATTACCCAAGAAAATAACGAGGGATTCAATGAAAATAATGCCGTGAATTACGACAACACTTGTATCTGGCATTATTGAATTACAAAGTAATCGAGGAATTTGCCAACATTTGATAGCAGCTCATCGCATGTGTGGCGGGCTAAGTACGGAGTATACTCTCTCTGTGATGTAGTAAAAAGAAAAGAAGAAACAAAGCAAATATAATTGAACGAACTCGAGGTTCTAGACAATGGCATTGTTTATCGAGGAAATGTTGACTGAGACTTTCAGGAAACGGATCTCACTCTATGAAGAATCAAAGTGCTCTGTGAGCAAACTCGTGAATTGACACATGATTTTTTAGATTATGTTTAATGTTATCTGGTTTAGGGAATTTTGTGGTTGATTGTCATATCTAGAGTACGAGCAGTAGTTCAGTGTTCGCTAATGTAGCAGAGAAACAAAGCAACGTTGGGATAAGAAGGCATTACAATTGAAATGATCATGCTATTACATTTGACAAGGTGGATGATGTCATGTGTTTCAAACGTCTATCATTTTTGTTTCTGGTTCAAAAGAAAAGGTTGGAAGTAAATGTGGGTGAAAAGTGAAATTTACTGTCTTTCGTTGTAAATATTAGAAAATCAAGGCAATACTGTCTTAATGAAAACATTAACGATTCCCTCTTTATCAAATGAGACAAACGGGAACGAGTTTTGAGTGATATAACTAAGCCAAGCCTGCCACCGTCATTTTGGATCTCCGCCTGGGTAGATTTAGGTCACGTGCTAGGCAACGTATAATCAATAACAAGATAGAATTTCATTTCAGGCCTATTTATCAATTTTGTGGTGTGTAACTTTCGCATTTTAGTACGTTGTTTGTATGTTGAATCTTCAAATTGTCTTGAAACTTAAAAGAAAATTGTTCTTTAAAAATTCACTGAAAATCGGTAGCTAAAATTGTTTGTTTAGGTGTTATCTGATTTTCGTGTTAACTTGTTATTTCGTCAGTCGCCGGCATCTTTTGTTGCTTCTCACAGGAAAAACACACGCGACGAAACGTAATGATCAATTTTGTCCTCAATCTCACGCTATAACAGAAAAAGCTTTTGAACATCTGTAAACTCCGAGCGCTTCGCAGTAAGTGATATTTTCAATGAATCTTCGGATTGTTTTCAAGTTCAAGGACTGTAAATTACAATTTTATGAAAAACGAAGGTTGTTCTGTTATTTCAGTGTGAATCCTTGCATGCCTGCCAGTCGCTGGCGCCGCTTGTTGAAACTAAAACGAAAAAAAAAAACTCTTTTAAGATTATCATTGGCTTCTTTTTCACCCCACCACTATTCTTAGCAACAAAGGTCGCCATTTCGTCTGTTTATTGCTCGCCAAAAACTATAAAATGCACTCAAAAGCCTAAAATCTAAAAAAAGTTTACAGGAATCGACCAATCGAGCGAGCGAGCGAGCGAGCGAGCGAATGCTATTCCCCACATCGTATCTATAACTCGCTCTTGCGCATGCGCGCAATTCACGAGTTAAAAATGATTAAAAACTTAAGTTTCTTATGTAAATGAGGTAACCAAGATTTTTGTAAAAGAAAAGATTCATTGCAATACATACAACGCAAAGTAAACACAAGAGGTTGAAAAAAACTTATAATATTGCAATGTTAATAGCTTCACCTTCTAGAAAGAAATAATTACAAAATCATACATTACAATTGGCACAGCAAGCAAAATCAAATTTCCTTATTTAAAAGATTAATAAGCTGTTTCTTTATGATTCTCCAAAGGCTATGTAAGTAAAGGGACTTTTTGTAGAATTTTTCCATAAAACACACTGAAGGAGTCAAACGTGCCTTCATTAGCAATTCAGTGTCATGTACATTCATTTTAATAACTTCAGAGACAGCTGATTTTACAACATTTGAATTACACGTAGGTACATGCAAATGAAGGGAAATAAGTTATGTGCAGTGTACACTGCGTACACTTACTGTCGTATTATCATCTTCTCAAATATAAGTTCATAGAATTTAGCACGTAGATTTAAGTCATCTTTTTGCCATCCAGCTAAGCGATTCTCAAGGGGCGAGAAAGTCTATTTGAATCTGATTCTTTATGTACAGTTCCTTTTCTGATTCACAGCATCTGTACGGCAACTATTTCTTCAGTATACTAGATATCAACGAAGTTTGAAGTTCCAATAGAAATCAGCTGGAATTGTTCTTGGCTTTCTTTAGACTTGAGAACTAGAAGCTCATAGGCCTGTGTTGTTCAACTGACTCTATACTGAGTCTTTTTTAGTCTCATTTTTCGTAAAGTTTTTCGAAACATGGGAAATTTAAAACTATAAATGATGGGATTCACCAAAGAATTGCCCAAATAAAAAATGTAAAAACTGTGAACAACTGCGATCGGACATCTCTTGGAACTCAGATGAAAAATAAAGTAACCGACACTACTTGGAGCCCAACAGACAAGAGAAGCAGCTGTCACGGTGAAAAGCGCCTTGGAGAGTTTCTTGTTCTGTTCTAGTGAATTTCCCTTGCCCGCAACTGCAGCCAATCCAATGGAACTGAGTTTAGCTCGTATTGTCAAATAGCACGCACAAATTGTAATCAGGAATAAAGCCGATATACAAGATAATGCGATTATCAAGTGATCAAAATTCAGAATTTTACAGTACATAACAAGCAAAGAAAATGTCTGAAGAGCTATGGCAGAAGCCCACACAAAGATAGCGCTGTAAATATAGCCTTTGATACTTGCTACTCGATGTCGTAACGGCCATATCAGAGCATATGCACGTTCCAGTGAGATGAGCACAAGGAAAAATACTGATGCATACGGTGGCAATACTTGAGGCAGAGCCAAAATCCATTCTTCTGACTCAATGCCAGCTCGTGTGCTGTTTGTTTGGATTTGAGGTATAGTGTTATACGCTCCTGTTGATATCAACTGGATGAGTCCGACAAGAAGATCTGCCACAGCTAAGTTTATGAGAAGAAATGTGGTTCTCTTTAGTTTGTTACGGTTTTTCCAAAACACGAATATGGTGAAAGCGTTGCACATGAAAATTAGTAAGGACTCAACACAAATTATGCACAGAATCGCAATAGCATAGGTATGAAACATGCTCGAAAAATTCAACGAAAATTCCCTTCAAATTGACTGATCCTTTGCTTCTGACCGAAACCTACTGCGTTTTTCAAGATTTTACGCGGAAAGTGAGCGAGATTCGTAATCAATATCTAGGAACGTACAATTTGACCACCCGCAAATGTTTGCCCTTTCTACGTTTTAATCAAGAACTTTAAAAAAGGATCGGAAATAAAGAATAAAAAACCTGAATAAATATTATTGAAGTAAACAAAGGCACACTGTTATATTAACGGATGATTGACAATTCTGGCGTTTTTTTATTCACATATTAAAATTGGAGAAAAATTCCATTTTTATCATACAAACCAAAACCGCTAGATTAACTTTTGTTGAGATGAAAACGTCAGTGTTATCTTGATCTTTTCCGTTGAGTAGAAAGTTTGTGATTCGGAGTTAGCAATCATTTGGATAATCTTCCAAACATTGTTCACCGCTTCTGCATAAAGGCGAAGCTAACACAGTTTTTCTTATGATACCATTAATAACTCAGAGCACAGCTAGTTGATCGCACAAAACATACAAATGAATAATAACTATGTGGACTGAAAGCATAGGACATCTCCATACTACCTGCATAGAGTTGTTGTTTACTGCTTTTATTTACGAGCTGTTTGAGTAGAGGTCGTAGGAAAGGGAGGCCTGGTGACGAAGTTGACTTGGCCGGCGCGTTTTGCCGCTCTACCTGACAGATAATGATATCACAAACTTCAATGATTATTTTTCCTTAATTCCAAAAGGCTACAAAGCGATAAATAATGACCGATCCTTCAAGCAAAGATTTGTATGTTACGCAACGAATTTTACGCAATCATTATTGCCTTGGGGGATATTAACAGGACTACTCTAAACGATGCCAACTCAATGGGGAGTGCCTATCATAACAACACTTCAGTCTTCAGTGTTTTGGTACAGATTATTTATTCAGCAATTATTCACTACTTTCACCAACACTGAAGTAAATAATTGTTTTAGAATATACCTTACAGAAACCAAAGAATAAGTTTATTTCTGTCAATATACTGACAAATGGTCGAAAGTTAAACACTTGATACGCAATTTTGTCTCTTCGGTTACTCGGCGGTAATCACGAAACGCTCCATTAACTTTTTTATATACTTATGAAGCTTATATTAAGGAAGTCAAGGAGTGAATTTCCTGCATCGCCATTGACACGCACTTAGGATAGGCCTTTATTGTTAATTGGATTTAAACTCATTTGATCTTACCGCTAGCACTTTCTAAATAAAACATTTGCTCTTACAGCTAACCGCTTCAAAAAAGGCGTTGAGACGGGAAGTTACATAATTTGTTAGCGGCAAATATCGGTGAGGAAAGCAAAGTGAAATTCCATGCTGAACATCAAATTTTGTCATCTTCTTCATTTTTTTCCAACATGTGCATGTTTCGGAAAAATTGTGACAGAGTGAACCGTGAATCCACTTTGTTCTTTTAAAGGTGACTGTGGAACAGAGATTTTTTTAGTGACAGGTATAACAGAAGGAAGCAACGAAAGAAAAGGCGTCATGTCCGACACGGCTTCTGTGGTAATTCTTGCTTTTATAACTGTTGAATCTTTGATCATTATCTTCGCGAACATTTTTACCATCTACGTGTTTTGGAAACACTGCACAAGATTAAGGAGAAACTGTTTA